>NC_070599.1:18071825-18269325 GCF_027409825.1 Scomber japonicus | reverse complement strand
AATCCAAAATTCATTAAATCCAAAAGAGCTTAACGAGGCACTTTAGGATTTAAAAAAAAACTATTAACTGCCATACCTGTGATAGCTAAAGCTCTGCATCTGTAATGCTCTATTATCTCATCCCCCCCCCAGGGTTTGTTTTAATGCCTGTGGTGGTCTACAGAGTCCCCTGGCATGAAGTCATCCCCCTCCTCCCCCCCTTCTGTCTGTCCACACCTGTCGGTCTGGCCTGGCTCAGCTTAGTCTTTTTTTTTTCCTTTTTTTTTTTTTTTACAGGTCCTCCTTGTAAAATGAGGTCACGGCAGCCCAGCTGAATGCCTGTCATAACTACACCCCTCCTCCTCTTCCTCAAGGGGAGTCAGGGCTGCTGACCCTCAATACAGCTGACACACACACACACACACACACACATATATAATTTTTCCCATTTGATCAGGCTCAGAGGCTCAGAGCAGCTCGACTGTACATTAAAGAGCTGATGCAACCGGTGCGGCCGCCGTCGGCCTCGGAGGGGAAGCCGAGAGTCAGATCCATTTTCTGAAACGACCTGTTCAATATCTGCACTCCATATTTAAGCTCCGCCGCACTGAGAGTTAGAGTAGAAATCAATATCTTTAAAAAAGGTGGGAGAGAGTCATGTCACGCAACAATGGTTTATTTTCAAATGTCGACCTGTGATCTGATTTTTGGGGGCTTTTTTTTTTTTTTTCACTGCAGTGATTTTTAAATATAACAGATCCAGATGTGGAGCTTTATAACATCAGTTCATGTTCTTTGGTCATGCTCAGGTGGTTTTGCAGGAAAAATAAATAAATAAATATATTGTTAAATTCCCGCTCTGTATTTAATCATAATGTAGTCATTTTGAGAGCCTCCCTCTAGAAATGATAGATGAAAAAGATATGACTTATTTACAGAGAAATATACACAATAACTACTTTAGAGATTAAATACTAAGAAAGTTGGCAAAAAACTACGACCACGATATTCAACGACCACGATCAGTCAAAATCTAACCGGACTAATTGAATGTAAATGAAAGTGGCTCCAAAGATTATCTATGTTTTGATGGATTAGATGACTAAATTATGTCAAATCAAAGCAAAATATGGACATGTCTAAAAATAAAAGACATATCTTCCGCTATTTTGGGGATGAAAATATTCCCAAACTGGAAACTGAAACAAAAACTTATTAGGAATTGTGAATTATATAATTACTACTAACTAATAGTCAAAATAGTATTTAATAAGTGTTCTGTTATCCTCCTATCCTTTTGGGGAGGGGTTAAATATCCCTAAACTGGCATCATTTGGTAACATAGAATTATAATTTGGTGATGTGAAGCTCAGTTGAGTAAATGTTATTTTTCTATTAAATATTTAATAATGAAATCATGGCTGAATGTCTGCTGTCTCTGCACATGTTGTGTTTACCTGTGACATTCAGCAGCTCTCACCACAGTGTGTGTGTGTGTGTGTGTGTGTGTGTGTGTGTGTGTGCATGTATGTGTGCGTGTGTATGTGTGTGTGTGTGCGTGCGTGGGGACACAAAATGTCCTCCTGCCGCTGGCCATCGCTCCTGTCTCGCTGTTATGTTACAGGTATGTGCCTCCTGCCCTCTGTGGTGCCGGTCCAACACATCACACACACACACACACACACACACACACACACACACACACACACACACACACACACACACACACATCACACACACTCCAGCAAGGTGCTCTTTACACTCCAGCAGCTCCAGTTTGTCCGTCTCGGGCTATTCTGTGACACAGAAATATAAAAACATCCGACCTCGCCTCTTCTGCTAATGAGACACGTAATTACATAAACCTGCAGGCTGCTCCTCATTTACACCTCACCTCTGCTGAGCGCTGCTGAGCGCTGCTGAGCTGCTGTCCACTCTTTTGTGCAGATTTAATTATAAAAGTATACAGTGGCTGATTTCACTAATTAGCACCTTCAATCAGAGATGGCTGATCTAATTATGGAAATATGCTGCTAGAGTGTTAGAAATTAAAACTTACAGGAAACAGTGCAGCACTTATCTCTCTGTGTGTGTGTTTAGCTTTATGGCCCAAACTCTGGCTTCAGTCTAAATGTGATGCAGGAAGCAATCACAAAGCTTTTAAAAAGAGGGGACCAGAGATTCATCTTTAAAAAAAAATCTATTATAATTAACTTTAAGAGGCAGAAACATCTTAGAGGATCACGTTGTGTACCCCGTGATGGATTACGACAGCACACTTTTATTGCAGCTTTGAACATTAAGCTCATAACCTCATTCTTTCAAGTCCAGTTAGTTTAAATAAAAGTCCTGATGCACAGAAAGGTAAACCACAACACAAGCTCTCTCTTCTTTCCTCTTTCTGTTTCTGAGCTTCACTCTTCTCTCTTCATTTTTTTTTAAAAATAAAGTTGAACAATCTAAAAGCGGGTCGTGTTCATGCATATATTCAGTATATGTGCTCCGGCTTTATATAAACAGGTATTTATGTTGCTCTGCTGCTGTAAAAATAGTCCAGCCTGCAAGGTTGACATGGTTGACTCGTTCACACCTGTCTGCTACGGCTACCTTTGTCACACACCTGTTCAAGCAGTCGTGTCATGTCCTGGTCTTTCACACAAACACGCACACATACACACACACAAACACGCACGCTGCCTAAACGAATCACTGCCCGCTCACATGCAGAGTGAACAATAATAGCTGCACATAAAAACCTGCAGTGTTTATAAGGTCACTATGTTTGAGATGCACATGAGTTCACACACAAATACACACACAGTACTTTTAAATATAGATGGATAGCTAGAATTTATTTAATACTAATCATATTAATTTAGTCTAATAGTAATAATAGATTCAATTACGTTTCCACTGAAGATCTGAATGTGTGACCGGGTTCAGAAATATTAGCCGTTATATCTTCATCATAGCTAAAGGCTTAAAGCTTAATAGCAGCGGTATGATTTGAATGATTTTTGGATGGTCGTCGTGTCCGCGTGGCTGCACCTGTCTGACAGTAACAAGTGTTCGGCACCTCGAATACGATGTGCACCTTTAGTCCACAATGAGAAACCTGCGGCGGCTCGTGTCAACAAAAAAAACACACGGGCCAGCAACAGACACTAAACACGTTGAGGAGTTCAAGCTGCTCTGTGCTGTTATTACTGACCGTTACAGTCATTAAACATTCAAATATTAAGGATGAATTTAATTATAAACCAAATCAAATGAGATATATCTTTAAAAATGAATTAATGTCTCACTATAATAAGTCAAAGTAGGTTTTACTCGACTCAAAGTTTTAATAGATTTGATGAGACTGTGGATCTATGTTTAAAATAAGCGATATACAAATATACGTATGATGATGATTATAATAAATAAATAACTCAGACCACCTGTTGTAGCTATATTGAAAGAGATGTTTCGAGTATTTTTCCCCCCTCTCGTTCTTTTAGTATCATTTACATGCTCGGCTGACACATCGTTTCCCATCATGGCTGACCGCTGAGAGACTCCCAGCAGGACGCCGCTGACTGGCAGAGAAAGATAATATAACATGTTCTGTTTTATCTGTCAGCAGATATCAGAGTAAAAAAGAAAAAAAAAAGAAAAAAAAGAGTTTGATTTGTCCATCTGTCGAGCCTGATGGAGCGAAAACTGCTCCGCTGCTGAGCTCTTGTCTTCAAATGGGAGCTTCACATCATATTTGAAAGGGGGGGGGGGGGGGGGGGGGGGAAGAAAAATGGATACATGTGAGGCCTCCATGAAAGGAAGGTGTCAGCGATGTAACGCCACATAAGAGAGAAACACTTTGTGAAAGCACAGGAAAGCTGACAGCGCTTACATAAGAGCTCCACGGTAACAAGTGTGGCAGATACGAGCAGCCGCCTTTAAGCTGCTTCAGGACAAACAACACCAACAAACATCTCCGTCAACGCTTCTCGTCTCAAAGTCTCCAAGCAAAGTGTCAATAAAACTATCTTCACTTCTGGAAACGAGAAAGGTTTGATGTGTAGGTGAGATTTTGAGATGTTTGGATCCACAAGTGGAGATTTTGATGTTGTCTGACCTACAATGACAAGATTTGTATTCATTTAAAAAGGTGAAATCAGACAGCACAAAATGAAAATAAACATAAAAAGGCACAACTGAGTAGTATCTAGTGTTCATGTAATACTTGAGTTTTGGTACTAATGCTTACTTTCACAAGTATAAACATGATTTTATATTAAATTATTTTCAAAAATCTCAAATCCATGTGTTCAATGTTGTCTGAAATAGTCTAAATGTGGCTTTTTTTAGTATTTAAAGCACCATCTCATCAAAGTAGAAAAGAAACTGAGTAGTACTAGTGTTCATATGAGGCACAGTTTATATGATGTACAGTTTCAGTACTAATACTTGCTTGTAAACCTTACTTTTAGATATATAAATATGACTTTCTATAAAAATTGATTATTTAAAGAAGTATAAAATGTGTAAAATGTTTTGTCTTTTTTAGTATTTAAATTAGGAACCATCTGATTAAAGAACAAATAAAGTTGATTACATGATAAGACTTTTAATGCTGGGTTTCAGAACAGGACAGTTTTTGATCCTCTTTAGTACCAAAACTGTGTCTCTGTGTCTCTGGTAGATTGTTGGGTTTGTTTTTCGAAATCATTTTTATCTCTGACGTCACTTTCTCGTGTTGGAGCGTCTGTTATAAACAACAATTGGCGTTGAATTCCTCCAGCGAGTTTTAACAGCCGATAAAGTGACAGGACCGCGGTGGGGAGGGGAGAGGGAGAGGGAGAGGGAGAGGGAGAGAGAGAGAGAGAGAGAGAGAGAGAGAGAGAGAGAGAGAGAGAGAGAGAGAGAGCGAGAGCGAGAGAGTTACAACACACGACAGGTGTAGCCGACATTTAGGAGCCACCCCCCCTTCCCCCTCCTCATTCCCCCCTCCCCACCAACTCCTTCTCTTCTTCCCCTTCCTCCCCTTGTGAGCTTTAAATATCCCCCCTCCTCTCTCACAGAGACCTGAAGCCCTGAACTTGGGTCCAACAAGGACGATGACATGAGAGCCCAAGAGTTGAACCACCCCCCCCCCCCCCCATCTACCTCCTCCCCCCTCTCACTCCACCCCAACACACACCTCTAACAGTCCAACCTGAACTCTTCTGCCCCACCGATGTTACCTCTAATACCCCCACCACGCTGACGCAGCTATTAAAACACAGATATTGATGATTTTTATTGTTATTAGAGATCAAATAACTTCATTAAATTACATCAGTACACTACATTAATGCTCACAGCTGCAAAATGTACAAAAAAAGATGTGGTTTCAGTCAATTTGGGTCTGTGAGAGGCTGCAAGATGATTTTAAAGATGGGAAAGAGGACAAAAAGTGAATATTTCTGCTACACAGAGTTGTAATTCTCTCTTACTCATCATTTATCTTTGCTTTTTAATTTTAAATAATGGATCATTTAATGTCTTTGCTCTTCTAAAAACCAACTCAAACACTGAAAATATCTCTTTTTGGTTGGGGTATCTGCAATTGTGCAACATATCGGCCTAAACTAGAAGGTTTGACACGGGGTCGTACTCCCTTTGCTTTAAAAAGGTCGACTCACACAAAGGTTACGAGCTGCTGACACCTGCTGAAAATAAATAAAACACTGAAACACAGAGGTGAGGTAGTGTTTAAAAAAAGTGTCTGTTTCAAATGGAGAAAAAGAAATAGAATAATACGTACAACTAAATTAATGCTCACAGCTGCAAAACTTAGAAAAAGATAGTTAGGGGTCAACTTGGGTCTGTGAGAGGCTGCAAGGTGATTTTAAAGATTGGAAAGAGGAAAAAAAAAATTCTGCTTCACAAAGTTATGTTATAATGACTCGTAGTGTTAAAAAGTGTCAGTTTCAAATGTAAAAAGAGAAATGTAATACTTAGTTATGTCATTATTCGCTCACACAATGTCATATAATGGCACAGACCTGCTGCATTCAATGTCTGATTTGTGAAATTGGAAAAAAATATATCTACCAGCAAGGTCACTGTGCTTTCAAATCAGTTACTACATACAGTATAAAACAATGGAGCCTCTGTCACTGAGAAGAAGTCCACAGCTCAGTTTTAATGTGACATTTTTTCCCAGCGTGTTGAACTGTAAGTGAATCAAGTCTCCAACATCAACGTATTTATCCCTCTCTTCCTCCTCTCCTCTATGAAGGATTAACAGGATAATATCCCAGAGACCCTGCTGACAACAGGGCCACCGCCGGACTCCTGTGGCGAGGCCCGAGTCCAAACCGGCGGATTTATGTCTGTGTTTAGAGGATAAAAGGCCTAAGGACGCCTCTTGTAGTTTAAAGAGTGTGTGTGGTTGGTGTGTGTGTGTGTGTGTGTGTGTGTGTGTGTCAGCTCTCTGTGCCAGATGCCAGCGAGATACACTGTGGGCACGAGGGATTTTTAGCTGGTGAGTGAACAGGTGGAGCAGGTGATGAAAGACAAAAAAGTCCTCCGCCCGCAAACACACTGAGAACAAAGCTAATGAATGAAAGATTTAAAAGGAGGGAAATCATTACAAATAGAGCTTACAAAACGAGGCTCCCTTCTTTAAATTTAAATGCCGATCTTTGCATTTTTTATCTGAGAAATCCCATGAAGTCGTCTGGCTCGCAAAGAAGAAGGGTCACCGCGCTCAAGAGTTATATTAAACAAATCAAACTAGAGCGACATGGAAACACAGACGCTGCCTGACAATCCTGCAGCGCATCATCTACAAGCAAAGATTTATCTTCTGTTCTCCGAGCCGCCCCCGAGGGAGCGTACGGCTAACCTGGTTCAGTCAATCACCTGTTTTGACATGAGCCATCTGTCTGTGTTGTCATATTAATTGCTTCGGCTCAGTGTGTGTGTGTGTGTGTGTGTGTGTGTGTGTGTGTGTGTGAGGGAAACATTGTGTCCTGCTCCTTTCTCCATTATGCTGCCTTACATTATGTTCCACTGCCAGATGCACGCCAGATATGGACGCCAAAATCATCAACGTGCCTCTCGATCAGGGTGTCTGTGTGTGTGTGTGTGTGTGTGTTCACGTGCGCAGGTGTTCACATTTCAAAAGCAGCACGGAGGCTATAATCAACAGGAAGGACGGGGCAGTAAATGCTTTGGTGATTATTTAGAGAAAACATCAGCCCAGTTTGGTCTACCATAATAAATGGTGTCATCTTTCCTTTATTTGATGCCATTACAGTTCGCAGAGGATGTTGTGAGGCCTAATTTGGGGACATTTATCTGATGTGTCGACGGATTAGAGAGACTGCAGGTGCACATATGATCATAATCATCATCAAAACATTGGACAAATTAAAATTGTGACATGATGACGGAGTTAAATGAAAAGTTTGGAGACCTAGAAAGTTATTACTAACCCTAACCCTAACCCTAACCCTCCTGCTGGATGGGGGGCAAGATAAACCTGAACCTAATTCCATGACGATCCATCCAATAGTTGTGGAGATGTCTCACTCGAGACCATAAATGTCGACCTCATGGAGGAGCAAGACTAATAAGAGAGCAATATGAATTCCCTGACAACAGTTCATGATAATGGATTGCCCTGGTAGTCATATAAATACCCACTTCTCTCTCCCCTTACTTCCTGTCAGCCTCTCTGCTAATAACTTACTAATAAAAAGGTCCATTTAATAGTTGTTAATGTAAAATATTTCAGTGGTGGACCAACCAACATACAGCCACACTGCTAACATGGCTAAAAATATGTTATCTTAGCATTTCACACTGCAGTACATGACCCTGTCTGTGGTGCTAAAACTATCACAAGTTGAAAGAAAAGTAATCTTCCAGGAGAATAAAATCTATGGCTTTTGATTAAAAACAAACTTTTCTTCCATATTAATAGAGATCTGCTATATGTATTAACTTTTTATGCCTTTCACTTGTCAGAGAGGTTGAATCTAATAAGCCTGATTCTTTCTGCTTACGCTGCACACAGAGCATCCTCATCTTTCTTTCCATTTCCAGCCTCCGCCGTCTTGTTACACAACTCAGAAAATGACTAAATGACGGACTGAGTGAGCGTGTGATCGATGGCGGAGAATAAAGGTGATTGTACAGGTTCGTGGCTGCCAGCAGCAGCGGCGGCACGCTGACTCGTTGGTCGTTTAATGAGCTCAGAGTGACAACTAGAGAGGGGGAGAGAGAGAGGGAGAGGGATTGGTGTAAGTGGTTGTGGAGGATTTATGACAGTGCGGCTGGCCTCAGGAGGAGGACAGGTTGGGCAGGAGGAGGAGGAGGAGGAGGAGGGCTGTGTCTAATTTCAGCAGGCGAGTTCTTTCTCTGAAATAAGAGGCAAAACTGTGCAGGCAGATCTCGGGTCAGCTAATTCCATCTGAACAGGAACCTGGAACATGACGACTTACTTGTGAAACTGATCTGTGGTAACATGCGAGCCGGCGACATTTTCAGCATTCATTTAACCAAAAAACCATGTCCACTGTCAACCTCATGATTCTACTTCTACCTCCATTACAGATCCACAAACCACTAAAACAATATTTTAATGCTCCGAGTCAGATGATATCATAACTCTGATTATATTTAGTCATTTGTGACTTCATGTGACCGGCGGCTATGTGCCTCGTCATTCAGGAAGTCCTCAGTTTAGCGTCCTGCTGAGATCAGCTGGCACCGAGCCTTTAACACCTAAAGCTGATGCAGCAGCTAATAAACATCTTTCATCTCGGCTTCAAACGGCTCCGACTGTAACAATGGCGGCCGCCGTGGCACAAAGTCAAAGATTACAGCATGGGGCTAACATTTCCATGCTTTAACTAGAAGCTAGCGCGGCTCTCTGGCAGCGCTTTTTACGGCTGCAGTTTTTTCGGCTGTTATAAAGCACATAATGATATCTTCATGACCTCAGTCCTATTATAAGGGACCCATCATCTCAGCAGACGTCCAACTGGTGATGACTGTAACTTCTGCTACCAGCTGCCTATAAATACCCACCGCATGCAACCAAGCTTCAGCTGCAACATTACAAGCTGCTTTTTTTTATTCTATGTTATTTTTTATATATATATATATATATATAAAGT
Organism: Scomber japonicus; assembly: GCF_027409825.1. Taxonomy (NCBI): domain Eukaryota; kingdom Metazoa; phylum Chordata; class Actinopteri; order Scombriformes; family Scombridae; genus Scomber; species Scomber japonicus. Next base: position 18,260,194 of record NC_070599.1, on the reverse strand, counting down.
CAGGTTCAGCATTCAGTCAGGTCTCATTAACACAGGAGACTGACACCATTAGGACCTGAGGTGACATTTTGGAGGCGTTCGAGCTGTGTAAGCCGCTGTCTGTCATTCGTCACTGAGGTCACCGATTTGGCAGCTCATGGCTCTCTGCTTCCTCATAAACACGAGTCTCCATTTTCAACGCCCGAGCACCGAGCCTGGAGAACATTTTTTAAAAAGTAACAGGGCTACGTAAACTCAAAACATACTGGTGGGATGATGACGCTGAATGCTTTGGATTTTTTGTTTTTTTAAGTTTCTTTGTGTGCGTAACAAAAAAGCGAAACGCTGCAGTTAAACGGTGCAATTCTCTCGACTAATCCGAGCTTTAATGCTATCTAGAGACCCGCAGGAGCACTCTGATCAGATCAAGATGGCGGCTCTCGCAGCCCATTAATCATCATTTCTACTTTCACTCGCTGGATTCTGACACGGCGGCTGTATCGAGTGTCTGCCTTCATCATTACGACACTCTGCCAGAGCACTTTTACACCTTCAAACTGTCTGTTTCACAGTCTTCATCAGATTCTCACAATTCATCAGAAACACTTTCATGCTAATACAGAGAATATGTCTCTCACACACACGCACACGCACACGCACACACACACACACTCCTCAGCCCTTCCTGCGGCCTCCCAGGACTCCTGCGCTAAAAGCAGTTTATAGAAGCCTCCCTACATGGACACAGCTTCTGGAATAGCAACTGCTATTTGATCTGACTGCGAGCTCTCTCACCTCTCCACTTACGTTTAACCCTCGTACACACACACACACACACACACACACACACACAACACACACACACACACACACACACACACACACACACACACACACACACACACACACACACACACACACACACACACACACACACACACACACACACACACACACAGATACACACTGTACTTATTAATCCTATTATTCAGACACCATTTACCTGGCGTGAACTTTTACAAGTGTGGAGAAGTTTTAAATAGTGTTTTGTTCTTTTATTTGATTCTTGAACACTAGATATTGAGCCACATTATAAGAGAAATCATTGCTTAAGACATCAGCTTTTAATCCTAGATGATCTTGACACCCTGACTTTTATTGTGTAATTATATTTAGCTTTTATCTATTGTGTTTTTATAGCTACTCATAATTGTTTTAAGCTTGTAACGTCACCTCGGTCGACTGAGGTTGTTTTAAATGTGCTATATTAATAAACTTTGACTTGTCCTGAGAACATTTGAACTAATAATTATAATAAATACTCTCTTTGATATAGTGTAAAACAGACGACTCGCATTTATTTTTATAGGGCTTATGAGTGGTGTAGACACCTTTTAAAAATGTCTTTATCAAATAGAAAGTCTTAAACAATGTCCTCCTATAATTTTATTTTGTTTATTAATGCTACAAAGTACTAATCAGAAAATCACTTGCATGGTGGTCTCAAGCAGAATGGTCCATTAAAAAGGGAAATCTACTGTTCCTGCACCGGGATCACGTGATCCTTACGGAGTTAATCATGGGAGAGAATATAAGTGGTGTCCCCCTTCTCCCAGATGCATCTTGGGATTGGGTACTGTAGTGTGTAGGCAGTGTAAGCTCAGATCAGTGGAGCGGGAATACATTAAAAATGAGTTCCTGTAATTCTCTCAGTAATGGTGCAAGTTAGGAATGAGAGGAGGGAAATAAGAGTAGAAAAGATCCGTCTTTGTAGTCAGTGTCATAATTTCAGCCTCTAAAAAGAGAGCGGAGACCTGAATGAAAACATCCCGTCTCAGATGAGCAAGAGCAGCTTCTAAGTATATTTGTTAACTCATTATTGATGGTAACGTGATTTTTAGTATTTTCAGTTGCATAATTAATCAGTTTGATATGTAGTTCAGAGCCGAGGCCTTTAGCAGGATAAAAAAGGGCTTCTAGCTTATTAAGGCTCATTTGTTTCATAGATATTCTTCCAGCTAACTGCAGCAGCGCCAATGATATTATGGATATATACATTACTGGGCTTTAAGGCAACAACGTTTCACACAGTCATAGAAAGTCTTTAGCCTACTGCTACACGTCATTATCTTCAGACTTTAGTGTAAACCGCTGCCTCGTTATTACCTGAGGACAGAAAGCACTTCACAGTATTGTCTGGCGGAGCTTGATCAGGTAGAAGGAGGAGGTGAGATCAATGCCTGCGTCTGGCTGCCGGCTGACTTGTTAAAAGTGCGGAATGAGATTAGACGAGAATTAGATTCGATTACGCGTCACACACACACGGAGGGACGTTACATTAGGGTGAGTGGATAAATATCACGTTACTGAATATGACTTTATATCGCTTGAATGTGACGATGACGACTCTTTCTGGACACTTCATTTATTTTACCCCCTGTGGAGTAGAAATAAAAAACAGGATGGAGGTTTTTACTGCAGATTTGGTCTCATTTGTGCTTCCTTACAAGGTTCATTATGAGGTCTGAATGTCTATAATACTTTAAGACACGATATATGATGATTATACGGTTTAACTGATTACGTTTTCAGCATTTCAATCATCACATAAACGTGAGAACAGTTTTGAAAGTAATTTATTTTAATCAAACAGTAAAAGAAAGAAACGGTGATAGGATTGATGAGATGTTTAACCTTTTTAATTATCACAATATTAATTTCACAAAGTTAAGTTTAAAACCAATGACGTATGATAAAGTGCTTAATTTCTTCTATGTATGTGTGTGTAAGTATAACAAGCATTCATCGTATGGCTAATAGGTAAGCTGAGCCATTAGAGCGGTTGATAACCCTGTGTAATGAGTATTTATAGGTCATTGCTAGCATAAGCTTCGCTGGGCAGCCAGTCATTCACTTAGTCAGTTAGCAGCTGAACTCTTAAACTATGTGAAACTGAAGATGACTTTGGTCACAGTGGTCAACTTTGGTGTATTATGATTTTTCTATTATTTCAACACTCAAAAAAAAAAAGAAAGGTAAAGACTTTAAATTAGGAGAGTCCTGAGGCGCTAACAATGCGGCTTTAAATCCATCGCGACAACAATAAAACTCCTTTTTTTTAAGTCATAGCCACACGTTCATTGTTATTGATCCTGCTTGTAATGATCTCTGCTGTTTGTAGATGTCTCTCTCTCCATCTCTCTGTCTCTCTCTCTCTTTCTTTCCAGGCTGTCAGCCCAGCATCGATAAAGCTTTGAGACCTCATGGAAACATCAACTTCTGTCCTCGGCTGGCCTGTTCTCGCCTCGTCTCCTCTCTTCAGTCGGCCTTGAATAATAAGTGGGGCAAAGCGAACTTAAAAAAAACCCTACTTGCTTCTATATTTTAAGGAGTACAGCTGCTTTGTATCTTTTTCCAGCTCCTATTAAATAAAACTCCTATTCCCAAAACCGAGCCATGAATCATTTAGCTAGCAATCTCTCCCTCGGAGCTGCTGCCGATAAATATAAACCTGTGTCAAGATGTACAATTCAGACGTGTGTGCGCAGACACGCACTATTTCTAATGTCCAGTATCAGATTCAGCATCACTGTGTGTTGACAAACACTTTACTACTGAGTCAAAGGAGGGTGGTGGATATGAGCTGCTTTTTTTCCACTGAAATTTTTAAGGATAGAAGAGAGAACAGGTGGCGCGAGGGTTCCCTTTCATGTTTGTTATATGGCAAAAATGATGCAGCGGCTATATTTATGGGCTGATATCAGCTCCTTAAGCTTAGATTTTACATGCCGAGAAGAGCAACGGAGTACGATGACCTACTCCCCTGGGAGAAGGAGAGGTGTAGAATAAAAGAGAGAAGGGGGGATGCTTGTGTGGGTTTCCGTGGCTTATTATATTGTCTTACAGTGAAATGATTGACAGGTGCATGAGATGAAAAGAAAAAAAGGAGCAACTCTAGCTGACAAGAAAGCAGCAGAAAAAAGGTGCAAAAGATGGAGGGGAGTGAGTGGAGAAAAGACAGAGAGAGACAGAAAGAGAAAGAGTGTAATGAAGAGAAGAGAAGGGAAGGAAGAGAGAGAGGGAGGGAGGGAGGGAAGTTGGAGCCTTGCAAGTTGAAAAGTATTTATAGGAAGATGTTTATTTGTAGGTCTGTGAAACTAACCCGGGGTGTATATCTACCAGCCTTGCCATCTCTCTCTCTCTCTCGCTTGCTATCTCGTTCTCCGTGCTACCATCTGTTGAGGCGTCTCAGCCTGTCACACTGGGAGCGAGTCAGCGGTGGCGGCGGCGGTAGCGGCAGTGGCGGAGGACATTTTGCATTGACAGAAACAATTCTGCAGATTCACCGCAGCTGGTGCCATCCGAACACGCTGCTCTATGCTGTAACGCTCCACAATACTGCAGATTAGGTGACATTAGATTAGTCTAGATTAGACTAGATTAGATAAGATTTAAATTATCCCTGTGGGGAAAATTGGCTTGTGACATGAGCACAAAATAGGATACAGCTAAAACAAATGAGATAAACTAGTGTACATCCATCAATATATCCACATACTTTTGGCTTCACTTGATATCATCTTAATATAATAATAATAATAATAATAATAATAATAATAATACCAGTCTGATCATTCTTACTGTTGACATTTGACCAATGGTTGTGCCATTTTCTGACATGTAGTGTGAAAGCGATGAGAAATGAGCAACAGTGCTGAGAATAAGACTATTTTTAAACCCGGAAAGAAGTGAATCGGTTTTAAACCTTTTACTTCTTAACTTGGACAAAGACACTACAGTGGAAAAAGAACATATTGGTATCAGAATCACTCAAAAAGACTAAGCATTTACACATCCTTACAATCAGAGAAAATGACATCAGACATAACAACCAATACTTAAACTGTATGAAGTGTAAATTAAGTGTTTTGCATTTAGGACTTTTGCATACACATTTTTTCTCAAAATGTTAAGTACACATCTTCACAGTTGCTCTGAATATATTTCCAGATTTCTAAAAGACTATTCTATGTGACTGGAGCCAAAAAACATTAACATCTAGTTCATAGTAATTAAGACTTTTAACCTGTCTCCCAAGTTAAGACTCTTTTGTTAAAAGAAAGGGACACAGATGACAGCCAGAAATGACTATAATCTCCTGTTATCTTGAGCAACTTTAGGTTTTATTCGGTGAATTTAACTCTGTGTTATTGTATAATTCCCTGTATAATTATTGCCAAAGAGGCTCTGGGGAATTATGTCATCTCTGGCTGTCATCTGTGTTTAGCTTTTGGTTCATTATGCATGCTGCAGACTGAATACTCGAACCAGAAAAGCTTTTTAAAAAAATATTAAAAATATCTTCAAAGCAGAATTAAGTGTTTGGTTTGTGTTTATCTATGCAAGTTTTGGGAGTGAGATTTAATGATAGCTGGTCTAAAAATGTAAATATGGGTAATCATATTAAGTGTAACACATAAAACAGGCAGTTCAGCTGTATAAATTATTAACTTTAGAGGAAATTAAATGAAAAGGTAGGCCTATGAATAGTGTAACTTGTGTTTTGAAACATTCCTGTACAATATTCAGTCCTTAAATACCGTCTTTACTAACATTAATATCAGAGTTTGCAACAGAGAAAACTTATTCTACCTTGCAGATGAGCTACCTGGCGGCCATTTTCCATCCCATGGGAGAGGACATGCTAGCTTAAAAAGACTACTGTTGTCACGCCCAAAAAAACCCGACAAATATCTCTTTAAACAGGTGAAACAGAGCGGTGGCAGGACAATGTGCGTGTCAAGTAAACATTTTAAACATTTATGTTAAAATTAAAAAAGCTGTATTAAACTTTTATGAGTGTTTTGCGGCTGCAGACGTCACCTGTGTCAGATGAGTCGACAGGTCATTAAACGCACCTGTCGTCCTCCAAGCTGCAAGGCCAACTGGTCGCTTAGCAACGCATGGTCGCCGCCCCTTGCTATGACAGTAATAATGGCTAAAAATGTGTTTAATTAATATTTTTTTAATGTTTTATATTTGTATTTATGCACTAACAATAATGGCTAAAAATGTTTTTAATTAATCTTTTTTAAAAACGTTTTATATTTGTATGTATGCATTATTTAATTCAGTATTCAAGAAACAATGCTAGTTTATTTTAGGTGTAGCTTATTGTGTTGTTAATGTATGTCAGACACAAGTCAACTCTACTAATTAATAAACTGTTTGTGTTAAGTTTCTTCACTTCACTTCACCACCGCTGCTGAGTTTCAGTGCTGTGCTTTTTAAACTTTGCTTCAGGTTGTTAAAAAAAAACTAGAGTGTATTTCATTAAGTTATGAATCAAATGTTGAAGCTGAAGACTGGGGAGAGGGTGGTATTATATTTAGACAGGCTTCGCAAGGCAATCGGGGGGTAACTGAAAGACAACACTGAGAAAGTGCCACGGCCTAAAATATCTGCCCACACAGCTTCCAGCAGGACTGAAGTGCCAGGTGCGAGGACAACTTAGCCCAGTTTCATGTTGGGCTGTTTAAAATATTTTTACACAATTAGGGAAGCCCACTGGATTAGAAAATCATCTCATTTGGCATGTCAACCGGTAAAAAAAAAAAGCATTAATAAATCCCCTCATAGATAAAGGGCAAGGGTCATTCTGTGCGTAATTACGCACAACGCACAAGCTCAGCCTCAAAACCTACCTTCCTCTGCTGCTTCTCCCAGGCTGGGTCAAGCAGCAGGTCCCTGTCCCAGTCATCCTCTTGGTTCATGTACGCCTCTTCATGTTGGATCGTGTAAGAGTTGCTGTATGTGATGTGGGTTTCGACAGCTGTCATCGTGCCGCCTCTGTCAGGACTTCTCGCGTCCCCCTCAGCTTATGGTAAGAAAAAAGTAATCAGCAATAGAAACGACGACAACGCCGTGAGAGCAAGAACCTCCTTGAGACGTGGGGTCTCGCTTTTTCGTGGGGGAGAGAAAGTTAGGGGCTGCTGAGACCAAACTCCACTGGTGCGAGGTGCCTGTGCGGAGGTGGTGCTCCCACTACCAGAAGACCCTGCCGGCCGGTGCTCCTTTCCTGGTCAAAAGTAGCACACGTGACCGCACCCCAATAAGTATGGGAACCGACAGCTTGGGTATCAGGTTCTGACCCTAAAAAGGTGTAAAAGGCGGGGTAGTGTGCCGCGGGCAGGGCCAAGGGGGCTTATGAGTGGTGGGCAGGGATGTCAATAACGCCCCCAGGCAACAGAGAGGTTTTTATGGCCTGTGAAATGCACCTGTTGCTGTTAGTGAACCTCAGTGGCAGACCCAGGCCTCTGTAGTTTCAGTCTATCTCTCCCAGAAATCAGGATCAAAGAACTGAATCTGTTCTAAAACATTAGATCTGCAGATATAAAAAGGTATTCATTTAAAAGATTTTGGAGAAACCCAGCAGTCCAGGCAAAGTAAAGCTGACAGAAACCGACTTATTTCACTGCTGAAACTAAACTAAATGCACAGTATAAGATTATTTGCCACACTACAAAGTATCCACGTGTCAGTCAAAAAACAAAAAAAATATGCATTATTCTGTGTTGCTCATCTTGGTGCAGAAATGTAATTAGAATAAAAAAAGAGATTCAGACACTTTCATGAGGAAAAAAAAAAGAATTTATTCACGATTTTGCATGCAGAGTGAAAAAAATGCCTCAGAACATTTAAAGAAATACAAGTTAAAAGGCATAAATGCATACACAACCATACAATATACTTTTATGTGTTTTTATAACCAGGATTTGTCATTCACAGTAAACATGTTGATGCAAAAAAAAAAATTTCATTCAACATTCATCAGCTAAAATACCCCCCCCCCTCCACCCCACCTCCCCCCTCCCTTCCCCATTTAACTTTGTGCTGGAACAAATTCCCTTGAAATGAGCAGATCCAGATTGCTATCCTCTGGAGGTAACACATTCAGTCACCCTTGATGTCTCTTTGGAAACTAGAATGACGATTTCTGTCGTAATTAACCTGGCATTTAAATGTAACTACACTCTGCTTGGTCCATTAACCTACTTGAAGAAGTTTAGCTACTCGTGTGACTATTTGTGGTTACCATTTTAGGTATATTTAATGTGCTACTTCTTCTCAGCTGAAGGAATCCAATGAGTAAACATAAAGGGACCGTGAGGTGCAGCAGCAGACAGCGAGAACCTGTCGTGAACTCTTATTCATTAAAATGGACCACAGAAAAAGACAGATTTGGTCTTTTGTGGCTATTAAACATGTATAGTCAAGGGTTGGACAAAATAACATGAACACCTTACAGTAGAATCCAAGCCAATACACCACCAGCTGACATTGAGGCATCAAAAAAATACCAAATCTCACATTTATTTACTATTTCACTTCTTAATACATGCAGGGATGTTGTATTGAATTGCATTGTATTTTGCAGGTGTTCATGCCCCCGTCTCGTCGCCTGTAGATGAGGTATTATATGAGGTAAAACTCCACTGCTGGCATGGTTATCTGAATTAAAGAGGATGAGCAGCAAGTAGAAGTTGATATCTGTATGTTCACATCTGTGCTAGAGAATAGTCATGGTGAAATAATAGTTGAATCTTAACAAGGGAAAAACTAAAAAAAAAAAAAAAAAAAGGCAATATGGTCTACGATGGGTTTGTGCTTGAACTAAGCTGTGGAGTGGACTTGTGTTCCAGATGCATGCACTCAAGACATCTCAGTTAATACCTGCTGCAGGAGAACAGATGTAACCTGCGGGATCCCATCAAAAAACAGCACAACACAGGGACACGTGTGCATAAAGAATATCTGGATTTACAGTTCTTCAGCTGTCCAAACCACAGGAGGCAAAAAGGGGAAAGAGAGAGAGTGGGTGAGGAAGTGTGGAGGTGTGGGTGTGTGTGTGGGGGGCAGCAGGAGGAGAAGGAGGAGGAGGAGGAGGAGGAGGAGGAGAAGGCTGCAGCGAGCTTTGGCTTGTCAGTATGTGTGACTGAATTGAGAGCGGAGGAAAGAGGGAGGGAGGGGGAAGATTAGAGATGCGTGGCTGCATTCACCCAAGCACGGGAAGCCCAGAGACTTACAAGCACCTGAAGCCTTTAGTGAGGAGTTGGAAGGAAGGGGGAGGAAAGGGGTGGCTAAAGGAAGTAAAACTGGAGCACTGCAAGCCCTGATCATGGAGGCCAAGAAGGGAGTTAAGCCTTTTTCTTCCCATTCTGCAGGTGCATTGGATTTTGTTTGGGGGGGGGGGGGGGGATTACTTGGTAGTTTTTTTCCAACAGCAAACAATTTGATGCTGTCAAAAAACCTATAAGATCATATGTTGAAAAAGCCTTTAAAATACACAAAAAGCTTAGAAATAAAGCATTTTTTTAAAAGTCAGTTTCAGTGGAATTCCAAAAAGATTAACATTAGACTCATCGCAGCATTATCAGGATGTAATACGGACTATAATATGTCCACTATAAACTTTTTAGGCCCTTTTCATCAGATTAACATGGCTATGGTAATCACCACTAGGCTCCTCAAAGAACAGGAAGATGAGGTTAGTGAGCAGCTTTGGACAGAGGACGCCTCCTCTTACCAACTCACCTTGTAATCAATTCATCTATTCATTCCTCTCCTCTCCTCCCGTCTTCCCTTCCCTTTTGCTTGTTAGGCGGGTAGAAGGCCGCAGCCCCTTTTGTCTCGACTCCCATCTCGCAGCTGTCAGTGCAAATGGCGGACAACTCATTTGACTCTGCATACTTGATGCCTGTGAGTGTGTGTGAATGTGTGTGTGTACTGTGTGTGGGGTTAAGCTCTCTGTTTCAGCACAGGGACAATCTTATAAAAAAAAAAACAGGTAATAACACATACATGGCACTCAGAGCACATATCCAGCCAGTCCAGCTGATCCCAGTATTAAAGAGAAATAGAGCTGCCGTACCAGAAAAGTCCTATAGGAACCCTGAGATTGATGAGAATCTACAGGTCAGACTGGCCTCATACCTAGGCCTATCTTATAGGATGTTTCTGATTGGCACACAGGCTGCAAGGGGGACCCAGAGATGAGAAAATGTTTAACCCCCCCCCCCCCCCCTAAATAGTAAATAGTGTTGGGAAACAGGAGTTAAGATCCCTGCCACAGCCATGTGAAGCAAACCCAGCATTCAACAAGTTTTAGCGAAGCGGACTTGTCCAACATTTAAAGTCTCTCTGTGTCATGTTACGGAGTCCGGCGGCGGGCCTCCACACATACACTGTCCATTGGCACGCCCAGGCCTCTATGGTAACAAAGGAGGGTGGGGTGGGGGGGGAGGGGGGTGGGGAGGTTGGGTCAGGTGGGTGGTTCTGGGAAGTTGAGTCCGAGCCAGAGCCACAAACCCAAATCCAAGGTGGCGACGGCGGTGGCGGCGGAAAAAGCGCTGTGTTTGTGTGTGTGTGTGTGTGAGTGTGTGTGAGTGAACGGCGGAGAGGAGAGGTGCACAGGGATAGGAGGGTGAGAGGGGTGAGGGAGGTTGAGGAGGAAGGAAGGAAGGAAGGAAGGAAGGAAGGAAGGGGATGGAGGGGATGAAGGGGAAGGAAGGATGGTGGGAGGGAAGGGGGGGGTGAGGGCGGCGAATACGGCGGTGGAGAGGAGTTGACTAGCGGGCGGGGAGAGGGTGGAGGTGTGTCCGCATGTGCCAAGCCTCACTAATCAACGAAACACCACCCATGAAGTTCTTTATGTTTCTTTCACTCTCTCTCACACACACACACACACACACACACACACCCTTATATTCACCCACGGTGCAGTCACACACTAAGACACCAGCGGGACAGAGAGGGTACAGTCAGTCGCCTTGTATGCTGATGCAAGACAGGACTTGGTCTTGTGGATGGGGATCCTAACCCCATCCCACCCCGCCCCACCCCGCCCCGCCCGCCACCCCCACCGATTAGAAGCCCAAGGCCGTAGGTGTAGCACTGCCATTGCAGCAAAAAGGAGGAGTTACGGAGTGGGGGGAGGGGGGATGTGAGGTGGTGATGGCAAAGGAGAGGAGGAGGGGGCGGGTGGGGAGGGGGGGAGGAGTGTTTGGTCAAGGCACAGTCAAAAGGAGGGGGCGGCAGGTGGGGAGAGGAGAGGTCAGTGCTTTTGTTTTTTGTTGTTTTTTTTTTTTTTTGTTGTTGTTTTGCTTTTCATTTACCTTGGTGGTGAAGAGAGAGAGAACAAGTTCCCACTGCGGTGGCGTCGCGCTAAAAGTCATCCCCATGGCTCACGCCGCCACGCTCACGCACGGCTGCGTGCTGGCCGTTCCAGGTGGCACGGTGACCTAATTCAGTTGAGATAGTTAGTTCAGAGCTGGACTGTCGCGGGCTTTTTTTTTTTTTTTTTTTTTTGCGTCAAGAGAGTCACAGATTATCACACATGCAGGTCTGAGAGTAGAGTGGACACAAGAGACACACGGAGGGGGGAGAATTTGGTGCAGCAGGGAGAGACCAGACCAGACGCACACCCATCAACCCCAGGAACAGGACGGCTCCACAGATCAAAATGCACCCAGGCCATTCTATCTGTGTGCCTCTCCCCAGCTCTCAATGTAACAATCACAGTGTGTTTTAATGTCCTTTCCTGTATGAAAATCAATTAATTAAAAAAAAACAAAAAGGACCATACAAAGCCTTATCTTGTCAGAATTAAAACACCCAAATGCATTTTTGCGTGATACAAACACCTTGTTAGAGGTTTTGCAGGTGTGGCCTTGCAGCAGAAGTTTTGCACACAGTTTGAGTAGCTGGAGAGAGAAAGGAGCACCAACCCGCACTTACCCCGACCAAAGAGAGCAAAGCTGGGGCAGCATCTACACCTGTCTCCCCTTGGGTCCCCAGTCAAATGGGTCTGGTGGCCATTTTTTCACAAGAGAAACAGATAGTGGAGAAGGACAACATAAACAAGAAGAAGAGGGAAATGTCCAAACCCTTTGCTTTCTTTTACCATAGTAGTCAGTCAAACATTCTTTATTATAATAATGCTTATAGTATACATATTCTCAATAAAAAGCATGCCGATTTTTTTTTTTTTTTTACTTTTCTTTTGTCTTTTCCTAAAAAACAAACAAAAAAAGGCAAAAATTAAAATACTCCTCTAGAAAATACGGTCTCAAACATGGCAAACAAGACATTTCGCAAACCACATAACTCTACAAAGGATGCAACTGGTATGTGTTTATATACACGACACAGAAAGATTACACTGTGAGATGCAAAAGTCACTTTACCACTAAAAACCACAAGGGGAGAAGGGGAGAGGGGGGGAAACAGCGAGGCAGTAAGGTGATTTCAGAGGGTATGTCTGTGTGTGCATCAGACCGCTGTCAAACTGTATTTGCAAAGAACTACTCAGTGATTGTTGTAAAACCTTGTTATAGAGCCAGATGGGGGGGGATTTTCCAACACAGGATGTGAATATCAAAAAAAAAAGAAAGAAAAAAAAGTACCTTACTTGAAAGTCAAGCTTGTATTGTCATGATGCAGGAAAATCCCCACCTATCAGATCCAACAACAGGATTAAAACAGACACTTGAAAGGTTTTGCAATTACGATCTAAAGCAGGTCTGGTATTTGGAAATAAAAAGGATGATAGTTGGGGCTACTGGAAGATACTGCCCCATCTCTCACTTCATTGGTGCTATCACTGTCGTTTCTGCTTAAAACCAGCGACTAAGTATGAACCTGTGAGGCTCAGTTTGTGGCTTTTTAAAAACCCTATGATATGAAAAAATATGAGGATCAAAATACAGGAGTCTACGAGGAAGCGCCGCTAGCTCGTAGTCTCCTGGATACTAAGCTCTGGGAGGGCTTTATTAGCCCCCGAAATGATTAAAAAGTAATGTTAAAAAGCACTTAAAATGGGAGATCCCTCCACGTAATGCACTTCACTCAAAGCTTATAGGCACATAATTGAGCTTGTCACATATAATCATGATTCTAAGTAGGATGCATTGTAAATATCCTTTTGTAAACAGCTCATTCAGTAGTCACACATGGGTTATTTGTCCATGTACAATTCATTACACCCCAGGTTGACTTGTATTACATGTAAACTACACTTAAACAAACGAAACACGTACACTATATCTTTTTAAAAAAAGGCCTCTGAACATGTAGGAGGACTAGATACAGAATATCTACAAAAGTCATTGTCAACATTGACACCCTCCCACCCTCCCCCCACCCACCCTTTTACTAAACTGCCGACCCTGTACCTTTTTTTTTTACGAGGAGCAGGAAATAAACTGCTGACTGAGTGAAAGAGTGGAATACAATAGAATCTACACTGAAATTTACTCTCAGAGGTAGGCAGCTGTAGAAAGAGAAAGAGAGGTGAAGCAGTGTCTTGCAGCTTTGTAGTTAGAGCACAGGTAGGGGGGGGGGGGATTTGAGGGGGAAAAAAGGTTCAAGGAGAAATCCAAACATACATTACAGTACGTATTATGTGTGCTTAACGTTTGTTTTTTTTTCTGCAAGGTGCAGTCATAGCTGCTGCGTTTGTGCGCTGCAAGGTCAGGAGCCCGCACATACAGTATCTCTCTCTTTCACTCGTTCACACATACTACATCCATATCACATTCAAGACAAACGCCTGCCCCTCCCCTCCCCTTCCCACCCACCCCCACAAAACACATCAACCTTGGTTCTGTTGGACACATGCAATACAACCAGTACACAATATGTGTTTATCTGACTTCCCATCTGATTACATTACATACTCTTCAACATAAGGCAAAAAAGGTTTCAAATTAGCTGCCCTAAATGATCATCTAGGCCTAAAGGAGGATGGCTAATAGTTTAAATAAACCATTGTCTTTTATGGTAGATTTGGCCTTAGAAAATCATAACTGGGTTGCGGAAATAAAGGCATATGAAATGACTGAGTGGATCAGTCCAATACTGGCACAAGTGTGAGACTGGCACAATAAAAAAGTAAAACCGAGAAGCGCAAAGAATGCCCGTACAACAGATGAGAGCCTCCCTTTCATGGCTGCACTGTGTGTATGCAAACAGGACCAAGGTTAGCTGATCAAGTCCCTCGTAAAGCAGGTTAATAAACCAAGCCCCCGGTTTCAAACCCCACCTCGCACCCTTACTGTGGAGCCCCCAGACGCAAACACTCAATCACGTACACACACATACAGCTGCTGTAAGGTGGTCAAGTTTGGGGTGGAAGAGGAGGTGGGTCAGGGGTGAGGTTTAGGGCAAAGAAGGAGGGGTGGGAGGGGGGCATAGAGTTGTGTGCGACTATCGGAAGGGGGGCTCAGGCGTGTGAAGGGAGAGTTCGGGGCGGCGGAGGATGGCCTCCTTGCGCGTGGGCGGCGGCAACGGCGGCTCATACACCCTGGGCGCAGCCATGGCGGCTGCTACTGCCGCAGCGGTGGGGACCACTGGCCTGAGGGCGTCCAGCGTAGCGGCCGGGTGGCCAGACATCGCGGAGACAGTAGGGACTGCTTGCACAGCAGACACTCCCGGCATACCAGTGAGGGCTGCCATTGTGCTCGGGGGCGGGTAGGCATACTGGAACTGGGGGTACTGCTGCAGCTGCTGGTAGTACTCGGCATAGTACCTAAGAGAAGGGAGGACGGAGGGAATGGAGAGGGATGGGTTTTGGGGAGGGAAAAGCAGGTTTAGGTAGGAAGAAGTATGGCGCTTGGCAACACAGGGTATAACAAGGGAGTGATAAAGCAAACAAGAAGCATGGCGAATGCAAAAAAAGCATTTAATCAGCCATGAGAAATGTGCCTGCAAGATTGTGAAAGCATGACTAAAAACATAAATCAGATCCCTGGAGTTAGCATTAGTATTTCACAGAGGAGCGGACATTCCAGTGCACTACAGTATTTTGAACAGTTGAAGAGTAGCAGAGAAACCTAAACTCAGCCCTCTGGGAGTGTTCCAGTGGTGCTGCATACCTGATGGAAAAAGATAGTCAAAGATCATGTCCTACCTTGCCATGGGGTCCTCTGCAGCCTCTGCTGCTTCTTCCGCTGCTCGACCCGCTGGTGTGGGGAGCAGGGGTCGGCGTGGCTTGGCTCTCTGGTAAATGAAAGGCTTCATCACAGGGTCTGGTAAAAGGGGTGCCGACCTCCGTAGGGGACTGCGGTCCCTTTCCCCAGACTTTGCCACAGCTGCTGCCGCTGCTGCAGCTACTGACTGCTGCTCAGCCACTACATGCTGGCCTTGAGCAAAATAATGTGCCTGCCTGGCGGCCTCAAAGAGGGCTGTGGTAGGGTCCGCTGCTCCCATGGTGCTTATATGAGCGTAGGCTGGCGTGGCAGCACCATAAATTGCTGGAGCTACAGTGTAGGCGGGGTTGACTGCAGCCGCTGCTGTTGGCATTTCTAATCCATGAGCAGTCAGATAGACATGCTGGTTGGCCATAGTTGGAGTGTAAACTGGAGTTGAGTATGCAGCCGCTGCTGCTGCCGCTGCAGCGGCCGCCGCCGGACTCGCAGCCACCTGGCCGTAGATGTTAGGTGTCATCGAGCTGTATACTTGTGTAGCGCCTGATGTAAGAGCTGCCTGATTGGCTACCGTTCCATAAAGCTGACTGGCAACATTGGCACCGTACACCTGGCTGGCAAGGGCACCATAAACAGCTGGATTCACTGGGTTTCCATCAGTGCGTGTGCCTGTGGTGATCCCAGTGAGAGCTGCGTATGTGGGATCAAACGTGGAGGTGTTGTAGACTGAATTGTGAACGCTTTGTTGGACCTGTAATGGAAGGCCGGCGGCTGCAGCGGCGGCGGCGGCCAAGACCGCTGCCTGACTCTGGTACTGCTCCAGAGACGGCTTCCCCACAGGGCATTCTCCAGCATAGTGGCCCTGCTTTCCACAGTTAACACAGGGGATTTTCCCTGTAGGTGCCTGTTTGCTGGGTTGGACCTTGGAAAGCTCCACGGATAGGGGGCGGCCCTTAAATGAGGTGCCATGCAGGGCCTCGATAGCCTGGAGCGCATCTTCCTTGTTTTCCATGTGGACAAAGGCGTAGCCTGCAGAAGAGGAATGCCTGGCTGTCATTGAGCGCAGGGACAACAATTAGCATCACAGTGGCATTGCCACAGGTTCTTACTTATTACTTCTACTATAAAGTATGAATCGTGCCATAATAAACCACCTTGTCCGTCTTTACAAGGATGTGACTTTTTTATTGTGTCTAATTTATTGTTTTACACACTAAGAACTTTACACTGGTGTATCATCACATGGTCACACTAACACACAGACCTTGCAGTCACTCAAAATCTCAAAAATCACAATACAACGACAGATATAATCTCTTACCTGCACTACGAGTAGGGATGGGAATCAAGAACCGGTTCCAGTTGGGAACCGGTTCCACATTGATAAGCTCAGAGGCATCTGAATTATATGCCTCTGAGCTTATCAGTTCCTTTTATTGATGTTGGCATGATTTTCTGACAGTTACACATTTGTAATAAAATGACGTCAACAGGAAACAAGACGGGCTCATGGTGGTAGGACAGAGACAGCAAACAAAACACACCCAGAATAATAAAGTAGTGTGATTGGGCTGTTCTGCTGCTGGACTAATGGAGTTAACTAATGGTCAGCTGTTACCAACCAGGGCTAACGGGCTAGCTGGCTCACTACACTGCACTGCAGGACACTAACACTGAGATAACCTGAGGGTGATCTCCTAACAATCCTTTCTCTGAGCAGAATCACTTGCTCCAGCATGCTGTGGCATGCACACCTCTACACTGTGTTCAAACTTTGAAAATAAAACAGTTACCTTGACACTGAAAACCTGTGTAGGCCTACTTTTTTCCATTCAGAAAATTGAGGCAGAAGCAGAATATACCATCAATTCCCATCCCTAGCAACAGCATAACTTCACTCATAAAGTAGCTTTATAGTATCATTGATCACACCTTGTTGGGAGGGATATAAAACAGTTCAAATGTTACTTGGAGTCTTCACTCACCTTTGACTTTGTCACACTCAAGAACTTTCCCAAACGTCTGGAAGAGCTGCTGGAGATCTTCGGTGGTGCACATCCCACTCAGATTCCCCACAAACACCTTGGTGGAGTGCAACGGCCTCCCCCTCGACTCCTCCACCACCAAATTCCTCCCGCGAAACTCCCGCCCATTGAGCTCCCGGATGGCACGCTCGGCGGCGCCCTCGCCCTGCAAGTGGACGAAGGCAAACTGCCGCAGCACGCTGCAGCTGACCACCTGGCCGTAGGGTTCGAAGATGGCTGACAGCTCCTCCTGGGTGGTGTCCAACGCCAGGTTGCCCACGAAGAGCTTCACTGTGTGGCTCTTGTCCATGGCGCTGCAGAGAGAGAGAGAGAGAGAGAGAAAGAGAGAGTGAGTGAGAGGAGTGAAGTGCTTGACTGTGGTTAGAGATAAGTGAGGGAGGATTAGCTGCAACCAACAAGTATCAGCTGCCACAGATGTAACAACTACTGAGCATACACAAAGTCACACCTTTGGCTCTGTAGCAGTCTGACGAGGAGAGGGAAGTTGTGTGTGTGAGTGTGTGAATGTGAATGTGTGTGTCTGATTACAACGGTAGACTGCGGTACACGGCACATAGCTGACCCAGCTATTTAGTTTCTTTTTCAGGGCTTAAAATGCTTGTGGGGGAGGGGTGCTGCTGACTTTGAATTAAAAAGAACAAGACCTGCTCAGTTTCTCCAACATGAAACTTTTTTGTTACTCATCCAGAGATTTAAGATACAAAAGACTGAAGACCCAGAGATCAAACAAACACACACATCACATAGTTAAGAAACTCTCCAGATAAAATACTAATTTGCGACTTTATGAAGACCGACAGGAAGCTGCTAAATCTCTAACAATCAACAGATTAAGGAGAGCATACAAGTATCATTCAGCTTTCACTCAAATGTTAAAAAGTAAAGCAGCCACTTGTGATCTGAGTCTTACCGTTAACGCAAGGTAAGGTAAAAGCCTGAATTAGCAGCCAGGTGATTCAGACTTCAAAAATTAAATACAACACTCAGACCGCATATTTGTCTTTGAAGTGACAAGTAAGATAAACAAAAGATTAGGCAAAAAAAAGAAACCTGTGTTCTCCCACAAAAACCAAGATAACACATGTGTTTAGATAGCGTGGAGGCATTTCATTAAAGATAGAGAATACAGCCTGGAAAAAAAAGACACCACGTTTTTACACCAATGCTAACATTAATGGTGATTATAACTTTATAGCACCCTACAATTAGGACAACCTACACTTTACAGCAAACTACCTGCTGCTAAAAGAGTAACAGTAACAGTTTACACCAGAGGTTTGCAAAAAAAAGTGGGAGGCGGGCCGCGGGCCTCTCCAGGGGAGCTGCCAACACTTTGAGGGGAAGCTCAGTGAATGGAAGAGGAAGTATATTACAATGGTTATCAAAAGGAAATCACGTAGCCGAAATGTGTGTGATTTGCTTAAGGAGATAGCTCGGAGATGCAGTTAGTAGTTTTGGGGTTTATCCCACTTTCACAAAGTCAGAAACTACAAAATACCTTAGGACGGATGATTTTTAAGTATTTAGTTCAAGTTGAATTACGTCAAACAGCAATATTAGACTATCTTAGCTTGATTATTGAGTGTCTATAGGATCAAATAACATAGTCGTGATCCTATAGGCATCAGAGAGGATGAGGGAGTGCCTTTTTCCAAGCTTTGCCCCCCAGTCTCATACTTTGAAAACCCCTGATTTACATTATTCTCTATTGTCTTCTTTTACAGTCTTTACAGTCTTTACACTTCTGTCCTGTCTCCACTGCTTTTTCACCACACTCTTCGTCTCTTACACAATGATGATTTGTCCCGTTTCCATCCTCGTTGCTGTTCGACCTGCACTATACCTGCTCAACTGTTGCACAACAGGAAACAATATTCAATCTCCAACTTACATTTGTTTATACAGATCGGATTAACAATGAAGAAGGTGTGAGTTTCAAGACTTTCATACCACATTATTGTCGAATAATCCACCTCGAATCCCCACATGTCTTTCTTCCTCTCCAGCTTCTTAATCTGAGGGTCAAACTACACACAGTGTTTCTACAGGTTGTTCCAACACCTTTTCTCTTGAGACTCAACCTTTATGGCTGGCTGTAAATCAAAGGGCAAAGTGGAACATGACACCAGAGAAGTGACATTTCTATTTTTTCGTTTTAGGCTCCAGTCAGCTGATGAAGTACACCCCCTCCCCTTCTCTCTCTCTTCCTCCTTTCTCCTTCTCCACCTCCTGGAGAGTGCTGTTCATAAAAATAACGCAATAAAACAGACATGCAAGTCATTTCCTTCAAGTGTGTGTATACTGTATGTAAGTGTGACCAAATGTTACACAGGCTATGGCTGCTGTGTGAAACACTGGGTTCATCTGAGGCATAACAACCAAAAGGGGGGAAGCTGGCTTTTCTGATGACGCAGCACGACGCTGAGTCAACACATTTCAACAGCTCGGGGCTTTTATTTTAAAAAAAAAACAAAAAAAGGCTAAAAAGACACAAGCTAACTTAGTTATAAACACGTTGCTTGGAAGCATTGTCCACGTTTTCTGTACAAAATGTGCACGGCGAGGCAGGCAAGCACACACACACACATACACACACATACACACGGGATGCTTGTTTGTGTCCAAAAGCAAAAACAAGTCTCACAATGAAGGCGCAAAAAAAAAAAATGGCAGCGAGAACCATTTAATTTAACTGTGTAACAGCGCCCCAGCTTTAATAAAAGGCTATCACATGATACAGTAACCGGCTCTCAGTGGGGAGATTTGGTACAATGTAACAACAGACAATCACATTTTCCACACAGGAATGAATACAGTGTAACACCGAGTGAATCCGGCGCAACAACGCGGTCACAATCAGCCCCCCCTTTTTAATCATTACCCCCTCCAAAAACCACCAGAGCTTTAAGACCCAACCGGAGTTAATTACCTCCCATACATTTCAAATGACAATAATGTTGCGTTTAAAGACGATGAAATTAAAAAAAAAGGATCTACCATCTTACCTAGGCGGTGCTGTGTTTCAAAATGGTAGCGCCTGCTTCCGTTTGAATGTCGGGCATACTGCTGGAGAGTCTGCAGAGAGAGAGAGAGAGAGGGAGAGAGGGGGGAGGGCTGCTGCTGCTGTTGCTGCTGCTGCACCCAGGAGGATGCTGAATCCTCACAAAAACATGACTCACACACACAGTACACGCATATAAAAAGGTCGGTTTTTGTTTATTGGAGAGGAGTAAAGGCTACCTCAAAGACATCAAGGGTTTTTTTAGGGGAGGGGTGGTCTAAAGAGACATGGTAATAATTGAAGAGGGAGTTCAATTAAGAGATGATTATGTGACAAGGAATATGACACACTCCTGAGAGACTATGCAAGAGCAAAATTACAGCTGGTTTACATACATACACACCAGGTATAGTTTAAATGGTGAGTTACTGAATCAGGTTTAGAGGTTTAACATACAGGGAATTACTATTTTAATAATCAATGAATCATTTTGACACATTTTTTAAAGAAATAATACACTCATTCATTCATTTCAGTTTGTTAATGTGATATTTTTCTGATTTCTTTAGATGTGGATGATGGTAAACTGAATATTTTAGGGTGGTGGATTGTTAGTTGGGACAAATTGGGACATGAATCTTGGTTTTGGGGAAACCGTGACTGACATCTTTAATAAACTAAAGGAGTCAATCAAGCAAAAAAAAAAAAAAAAAAAAAGATCTTATCTTATATTATTTATTAGATAATGGAAAAAATAGTTGCAGCCTTCTTTGGGGTTTGAACTAATGTCTGACATAAAAAAGGCCATTTGAAACCATAATTTTAAAACTTAAGACTTATATTATTTAGGTATACCTGTAACTATAACTATAATGTGTATTTTTAAATTATTATTAATTTATTAATTATTATAAACATTTTAGGTCAAAATTACCCATCAAAAAATGAATCAACATTTATAATATTATCATAATAATAATAAAAGCAAATGTTAGCTGTAGCCTTACATTCAAGATGCGTTCACAGACCTCAGAGAGAAATGGAAAAGAAGACAGAGACTGAACATTTGGATGGTGGGGGGGGGTTCAATAAGCTTATTCAGGCATCACGAGGACAAGACAGATGTTCAATTTGAAAAAAAAGAAGAAAATCAATGTAGAACTTTGCTAAATAACTCTCATATGGCAACATCCTAACATTGACATCTCCATCAAGAAGAAAAATGTCTCAACAGAAATCAACAAGTGTCAGCGGCAGGTAGAAGTTTTATACATCATTTTATACTTCAATCATCGAGTGCAATTTCAGATTAAGTCATCAAAAGATTTATGGCACATGATCGTGATTTACAAAAAATGCCAGTTTCCAGCATCCAGCATCGTGTGGCTCTGAAGTTAAATCCACAGCAGCCATGAAGAACTCGATACACACACTCCATGTTGAAGAAAGAAAAAAAAAACAAACAGCTGAGCACACAATCCTTCAAGATGCCCCTCCTCTCCTCTCTAAAACCTTTACCCCCCTCTTGCCCTTTCACCCCCAAGTGGAATATGACTCTCTCTCTCTTCCAGGCTTTTCCCCTCATCTCTCTTATCCAAGTCACTCACCCCACCTTATGGATTCATAATGAACACACTGAGGCAGGAACAGCCGATGACGGTGCAGATTATCTCTTTATGTTTGGGGGGGGGGGGGGGGGGCTCAGTTGTTCCCTTTTTTTGTTGGAGGATCTCTTTATTGTTCTTCTTTAAACAGAGGGAAGTGGTTAAGCTAACACACTGCGGTGGCGGCTACACATGTAAACCTGTGATCCTCTAAATGCACATGTTTAAGTTTAGCTAGGCTTGGTCAAACTTTCCATTAAACTAATAAAACTTTAATATTACAATAAATTATTTACAATAAATTACTCCTTTGTCCAGTGTTGAGCTACGTTCTTACAAACTGTGTTGAAACTAGTTATCTAATATTACTTTAAGACATCGGTTTCAACTTTTCTGATAGTGTTTAAACAATTTAAGCTAGTTTTTATGCATTCTCAGTCAAAAAACTGAGACAGTAAATATAATAAGCTTCAGAATGACACATTTCATAATCCCATCTCTGTGTGTGTATGTGTTGATTTTCCTCTTTAATTTCAATATATGTGGATATATCTTTTACCAAAATCACATTTCTCTTTTGAAATGATCTGAGCTCCTTCACAGTGTTTGATGTGATGTGAGACTAGCAGGATCTTAGTGTGATGAGTTCTTTTTAGGAAACTTGCATAATTAAGACATTTTAATAGGAAACGGAGGAGCGTTTATATCTCATCCAGTGCACAGACAAAACTAATATCTCAAAGCAGATCAAACATCATTTTTACACCATGATGAGACAGCTGTGTCAGAGGCCTCTGGTTATGCAAACATTTAGCAGTGTAACAGAGATCTAGCTAATCAGATGACCTCAACAGGCTGTTTTAGTGCTTTTAAAACATTCAAAAAGGACGCTACCTGTAACTGTAAGTGCTTTTCATTTTGTCATTGGGGTAACAAACAAAAAAAAGTTACAATAAGGCCATTTTTCTTTGGTCATCTGTCCAGCTGTTCATGCTCGATCTTCCTTCGCTTCAGCTCTGATTGTCTGTCTGCCCGAACACAGATGATCATTACTGCGACAGTCACAGATCCGGCTGGTGTTTGTGTGTCCGCTTCAGAGGTTTGCTGCCGGCGTCTCTGTGTTGGCTTTGCTTCGACCTTTCCCAGCTATCGGCCGGTCTCTCTCCTCCCATATCGTGACCCCGTCGCAGGCACAAATCTGCTTGGTGTTTTGGAAGAGGCCCGCTGATCGGGCGATAATGCCGCAGGCCAGCCTGCAGAGAAGAGAGAAAAAAAAAAGAGACAGAAAAATGATAAAAGGGTTGGCAACACGTGGACGCCATCCTCGTGTGTCTAGATCTGGATGAAATTAGGGGAAATATGCAAATGAAGAAAGTGGAGGAAATGTATACCACGCTTCACTTTAATGTTTTGTTGACGGTTTTATTCTTTTTTCTTTTGTAAAAGATTTTAATTTAATTGTTAAAATAAAGGAAAAAAGCTTCAAAAGAGCAGCCTTGTTACTTAATAGCAGCCTTTTAACAGTGCTCTTAATATTTGACATGACTGGTGCTAATAAATCATCAATCAATCAAGATAATTACACTTTTTAGTCTCTTGAAAGATTTCAAACTTTAATAATTTGCTTGTGAAATTTGACTTTAATACATTACTGACCAAAATAGGGCTGCATATGTGGTTTTAATCTATTTTAAAATGTATTTTTAATGTTGATTTATTATAATCTGGCTAATAATGCTCACTGCACAGACCTGAGCTATAAGGATAAGTAAGACATCAAACAAAATAATGTTTTAAACAGGAGGTCTTCATTTTGACTTTTCAAATAACCCATTATCATAAATGTACAGCACAATATTACAATAGTTTTATATACACATTGAATTTTGGGGAAAATCTTACATACGTAGCAACTGTATGTCTGTACAATATAATATTGCTAGCGCTGATGTCAAGTGTTCCTGTTATTTTGTCCACCTCCTGTAATACTGAGTCAATGAACACTGAACCTC
Organism: Scomber japonicus; assembly: GCF_027409825.1. Taxonomy (NCBI): domain Eukaryota; kingdom Metazoa; phylum Chordata; class Actinopteri; order Scombriformes; family Scombridae; genus Scomber; species Scomber japonicus. The sequence goes on along the minus strand of NC_070599.1, from coordinate 18,236,569 downwards.
CAACTCACACTACAACACCCCACTTTGATCTTATCTTGTGTCCACTGCTGCTGACTCACCTTTCTCCAGAGTTTCCGGTCTGTTTGGAGAGCGGGTGAGCTCCTCGACCCAGGTCGTCCTCCTCCGCGTCCACTACGAGCGACCGGCCAATCACATCCCACACCTGCAGTGATCAAATAAGAAGGAAAATACAACCTGCTGTTCGGTGCTGCTTCACAAATTAAATGTTAATAAAAAAACTGATTTTCTCTTAAATTAAGCTTAATATATTGTATTTATCTGGCTTATTAGCAGTGTCAGGCTCTGTATGTATGTGTGTGTGTGTGTGTGTGTGTGTGTGTGTGTGTGTGTGTGTGTGTGTGAGTGTTACCTTTAGCTGACTGTCTTCTAGTCTAAATGAGGCTCTGCCATCTGGTCCGGCCACGACATTTCCCAGATCACCTACATGCTGTGCAACAATACTACATGTGAGAATTACACATAACCACAGTGACACACAACAAATGAATAACACTGAACTGTAAAAAAACAAAAACAAAAAAAAACATAAATACACGAGGAGCACACAGCATGAAAGCCAAGAAGCAAGGCCTCTGAGTCGCAGCTCTTTCACACACTTTATTGAAAATTTAGCACCTGGAGCAGAACTCCTCCAAATAGCTCCTGTGGGACAAATTTGGCAATCTGAGCGGGAAATCACATCTCGTATTTGGCCTATGTTGAAATTCTCAGGAGTGACTTTGTGATGATTTATGATATAAAGACTTTGCTCCTTGATATTCGTGAACGGAAATGCTCTGATCCACAGCATCAAGCGAGTGGACTTCAAACTTATAAAAATGAATGATTACATGACAAAGTGATATTATTGGAGCTCTGGAGGAAAAGATAGTATATTGTACCCTTTCAGAGTCCTCCGGTGCGCCGTGCTGTCTTCCAAAGGGGTTGAAGTGCTCTCCACAACTGCAGAATGGGAGGAATTTAATTTAATTAAACAAGAGGAAGAAACAGGATACTTCAGTCTCATTCACTTTCTGCATCAACAATTTAAACGACTGACAGTTTGAGCACACGCAGCTGAATCATCAACACAGAAGAGAAACATCTGTGTTAGATACTGCTGCCCCCTTTCTTGTATTTTTGAGCGTATTTGCCTTTAATTGATAGTACGCGTGGTCAAGAAGCAGACCGGAAATGCGGAGGCAGAGAAAGAGGGATGACATGAAACAGAAAAGGTCCCCCAGCTTGACTCTAAACTGGGATGTTGTAGTTAACATGGTATGAGTCACAGCCCCCCCCCCGAGGCCAACATGATGGAGCAAATATGTCTTATATAATGTTTTATGACGTGAATTTTTTGGGGGGTGTCTAGGGATACTTGCTGGAAAGAAATGATCCTGTTTTTAAAGTTTCTACTTTCAAATATTTCTAATATTTCTTATAAGTAATTAAATGCCTGTCTGTATTGTGATATGGTTTGTGGAGTTTTAAAATGATGCTAATAAAAGTGCCACACAAAATCTGACATGTTATATTTTTATATGAAGTACCAGCTACTGATAAAAAGTCAAAGCTACAAACAAGGTGCATATTGAGCTTACACTTCTGTTACACTCACTGATAAAGCCAAGCGGAAGCCCAAGATTACACTTTGTGGAGGCCCAATCGTAGTTTCTATACCTACAGTGTGGTACTTAGCTTCAAACTGAGATGAGAAACTGTTGTGAATTTGCTCCGTTCCTCCTCTCTGACTCGTCTCTTAATGGATGTAATATTATGAGCCATTCACCAAACTGACAGGGGGGAAAAAGGTTTCAGATAAACCTGTAATATGGTTCAATTATTCAGGAGACTCTTGTGTTTATATGACGAGGATCACTGATGATATCTTTAATAGGAAAAGTTTGAAATGGGGATTTTTTTTTTTACAGTGTGGAAAAGTACTTTCTAGATCTATGAAGGACTCACAGTATTTTCTCAAGGAAATGAATGAGCACCTTGTGTCTGTGCCAGGGGATCAAGGACGGCTCAAATAAAGAATATGGAAGCTAAATTTACTGTAAAATATAAAAATGTCATCTTTCTTACATTCCCTTCAAACCTCTATCTATATGAAGTTTCTTAACTCTGAGGTTTGATGTAATTTCAGGTTAGTAATATGCTTTAACTTTTTACCAAACCTACCTGAGGCAGTCCTCTGTGAGGTCCCCCAGGGTGTGGACGTGGAGGCCGTGGGGTCCGGGCTCCAACCCGTCAATGGTCCCGTCGATCAAGCAACGATCTGTAGACAACTGGAGGAAACGCACCACTCCCTGGATCTTTCCTACGCCAGCCAGCATGGCCACCGCTGCTCCCAGGTCTCTCATAAAAAACAAACAGATCCTGAACAGTGTGTATGTTTACCGCTGTGGCCCTGAACGCACCTCTATACATCATGTTTGGATCTGACTGAGACGGATCGCAGCTCACATAAGGAATAAGAATGCATCACAAATGTGTCTCGGGTGGCTGCTTGTGATCAGATTATACTTCCCAGCTTATGTTTAATTTTATCTGAGAGAAACTGAGCGCTGAACATAAAAATACACGGAAATAGAGCCGAGGAGACAGACTGAGGTGGGTTTCTTTTTTCTTTTTTCTTTTTTTTTTTTTAAATCAAGCATAACCAGCTCAGTTTGAGAGGTTAACTGAGCTAAACATGTCTTGGCTCTGCTCCAATGCAGCTACACTGTATATTATGCACCATAAATGTGCGTATATAGATATATATGTGTGTCTATTTAGAGCGACCTTCTTCACCCAGGAGGTATTTCTTAGATTGGTGTGAACAGAACTAGTGTTTAAACACATTAGAGCAGCATTTAATCCTCATTTAACAAGTATCTTTGCTCTGCAGGGAGATTAATTAACAGCAGATTAACACAATTTATTCATCCATTGAAAGTACAGTTAGTACTTTCTACTAGTAGAACTTATAAGGAGTCTAAAATTTGAACAAAAAGGTAGACCATAGCTTCATGCTTGTGGTTTCTTACCTTGCTCTGATCCTCCGATGCCCTTTAGCACAGCCTGGCGTCCCGTGCTTTCTATCAGAGCCTGCACCTCTGCACTGGTCAGAACAGACTCCACCAACACCGCCTCCTTACTGACATCCACACTGACCGACTGCACTCCTGCAAACACATACCGATGTTACCGTCAACAGCTCAATAAGACAAGAAAAAAGCACAAGAAACAACAGTGCAGACAGAAAGAGCTGATTAATCCACAATACTTTTGATATTTAATTAATCCTTTTACTCATAAATTAAACAAAAAGGTCAATCATTCAGCCTTATCTTTCTCTAATCTCTGTTTTCGCTAAATATTTTTGGATTTTGGACTTTTGGTCAGACTAAATAAGCAATTTCTGACACTTCACTGACAATTATTCAATTAACTGGAAAATACTGATAATGAAAATGATCTGAAGTTGCAGCCATGCGAATATATGCAGCAACAAAGTCAGGAGGAAGAGTTCACAAAGCCGAATTTAAACTTTTAAGATATGTTTAATGCTGTGTGGGACTTAATTTAAGGCCGGTGGAAATACAACGCTTGCAATGTTTAAAAGGATGTAAACAGAATTCTAAGATCAAGGGAAGCAAAGCTAGGATGAAATATGAGGGGAAATACTTCAGACATATTGTATCCTTGTTGTAGTAAATGTGTGAAGTTCACCACAATGAAACCTGTTATCACACTGTGGGATTTAAGACTTCTACAATAAATGAACACACATAGAGACCTTTGATTTATATCATTTAAAAGATTTCTGGTTTTCCAGATGCCGAACAGATGCTCAAACATACTGTGACATCTCAGTTCCTCTTCATCCACCTCCATATTTGTGGCCTTTATAACACTAAATGATTTCTGACAACAATACAGACTGACTCAGATCATGAAACAAACTACCAACTGTGTCCATATTCAAAAACATCCTGAATACTTATATCCTCTCAGGTTTAGCATTAGTTACACTACAAACTCATTGTCAGTCATTGTCAGTGTCAAACTCATTTTCATTTAAGGGCCACATACTTCCCAATTTAATCTCACATGGGCCGGATCATTAAAAAGATGAAAGGAAGGAAGGAAGGAAGGAAGGAAGGACAGAAAGATGGAAGGAAGAAAGGAAGGAAGGACAGATAGAAGGAAGAAAGGGAGGAAAAGAAGGAGGAGAAGGACAAGTAGACAGGAATGTAAGACGGAAGGAAGGCAGGAAGGAAGGACAGATAGAAGGAAGAAAGGGAGGAAAAGAAGGAGAAGGAAAAGTAGACAGGAATGTAAGACGGAAGCAATAAAGGAAGGAAGGCAGGAAGGAAGGAAAGATGGAAGGAAGGAAGGAAAATAAGACAGGAAGGAAGGATGGGAAGATGTAAGGAAGGGAGGAATAAGGAAAGTGGGCCGTATTGGACCCCTGGGCGGGCCGGATCTGGCCCACGGGCCGCATGTTTGACATCCCTGCACTACAGTGTATGTGTGTCCTGGGGTTTTATGGAATTATGAAATGTGGTACTACAGTAATTAAAGTGAAAATACAGTTGTTAGTTTTTAGCTAGTAGTGTTGAGTTGTGAAAAGCTGCTGTTGATTCTCAAAAGAATTTCCTTTAAGACACGACTCAAATAAACCCCAAAAATGTCTAATCATCATTCATGTAGTATTATAAACTTTATTTTTCATATATACAGGATATTGGATACTATGCTAGCCTGTTGACAAATTGCACATTTTATCAAGTTAAAGGTGACTTGTTGTGCATTGAGGTAAATAAATAAATACATCATAATAAACAAAAAGACTCTGGGTTATGTTTAGCATTTAAATAGCTCTTTGTAAGTACACTTCCAAATCAATTATAAGACATTTAAACACCCAAAAAACTGTTTTATGTATTGTGCTCATTTGAACATGACACCTGTTGATATACAGTACGCATTTCAAATCAACTTCACCTGAAATGTGCTATGTGGAGCTACTTTAACAATTGTTTATATCATTAATTAATCTGCAAATCATATTTTTGAGTAATTGATTAATTGTTTGGTCTTAAAAGCATCAGAAATATAGTTCTATCAGTGTCTTGTTTTGTCTCACTAACGATCCAAAATCCAACAATAGTTAATTATGAAAAAGTAACATAAGTGAAATATTTGGGAATTGTTCTGCTTGAAAAATGACTCAATAGGCCTACATTGCTGTGCATTGCATCATATTTTCTGTTAGGTGTGCTTTCTTTTTTTATATGTTGTTTTTGTTTTTTTCTTCTTTCACACATTAGAAATAAAATAATCTAATCTACATGCAGATTCATTTTCTATCAATCCACTCATTGATTAATCATTGCAGCTCTAGTGCTGTGTAAACAATACTGTCAGCCACAAACAAGCAGCAGGGAAAAAAAGCAGACTGATACTATCTGTTGTTATGGTCCTCTGCTGTGGAAATGAGAGCAGTTTGTACCACACTGACCATTACAAAGAGCTGTCAGATACAGCTGAGGATGTAAACATGCACTGAGAAGCAGCCCCAGGCCATAAAAACTGCTGCTGAACCTGAACATGCTCTCTCACCTGGTTTTCCCTCAAGAGCTGCTCTGACTTTCACTGCACAGCTCTCACATGTCATCTGCACTGCGAACTCCAGCTGAGGAAGACAAAACACACAGAAAACACCAAATGATATGTGTAAATGGGAGCATGTGAACTTGCACCGTTATCTACCTGTGAACTGCGCAGTTAAATGCAGGCAGCACAGGAACATAAACAACAACTGATGAAGGCTTTGTTTTGACATTATTGTAGCTCAAATAAAGTCGTGACACAGTTAAAGATAAAAACTCAAACTAATAAACTGCACTGTCATACCTTAGCTGGCCTTCCACGGTCCATGTTGCCGCTGCTCGTCGCAACCTGGCCGATAAGTGCCGTTTTAAACAAATAACTTCCCAGTTTTCTAGAAGCGGAAACGAACCGGCTGTACCCGCCAGTGGACGCCGCCATGTTTGTGAGGTCAGGCGATTACGTCACGGCACGTTTACCGCCGCCAGGTGTCGATTTCCCGCCACTGCAACTATTATAAATAGGATATAACTATAATTATTTTTATCCTCTGGAGAGCATGAAGAGGACAGAGACAGAGTTGTGTATATTTTTTAATATGACAGATATGATGAGAGTCATTAATTAAATGTACTAAATATAGCCTACTAAAAGTAATGTGTAGCAACAGTAGAAAGAACATACCTTATATAGCCTATACAGTCTATGGCCTATAGCCTACTGTATATGCATAGCCTATGTAAAGCACTTTCCTAGGTTATTTTAATTTAGCATTTAAATAGCTCTTTTAAGTACACTTCCAAATAAATTATAAGGATATTATGTTAAATTTAGCATGGCACCTGTTGATATACAGTATGCATTTCATTGTTAAGCACATTGACCTGTGCCCAGAGAAAAGTCCAACATTTTCATTTGAGTTGCAAAGTAAGTGACAAAGAAGAAAAAGACTTGTTTTACGTTGTTAACTGATTGATTTTTATTAATAATCTAAATGGTATGAAGGTAAGAACTGTATTACCCCATGAGGTTTCATATACTGTAATCCTTATCTGACAATCTAAAAGCCACACAAGCTGTGTGGTTTTCACCAGATGACGTTTCCAATGACAGAAAGTGTAATTGAATTCTTTTTATCAATAAAGCAGACTCTTCAAATCCATCTTCACATACACAATACAAGAATAACCTAACTTTATGACATGAGCGGATATAGTCATAGTGTTTTATGATATTGATGTTTATTTGATATGAATAATGAATAATCCAGTAAATCACATGCCTGAGTAATTGCAGTATTCTATCTCATTAATGCAAATATTATAAAGTGCCAGTCCTGCTTCTTATATGCTATATTATCCACATTAAAAACTATTGAAGAGAGGTGTGAGTAAGTCAACTTTATTTCAATAAGTCCATTAAAAATAACATTACATGATGCTTTAAAGGTGAAGAAGTCACTTTTGATTTTTTTTGTCTTACATTTATCATGTTTGACATATTGCTTTAAATATATCTTCATAACACCCAAGTCCCAAATCTCTTAAACCAGATTTGTATACTATGGTGAAATGGACTGGAATAGAGAGCCACTGTAGAGTGACCAAACACATCCAAAAGTTAGAAAATGGTCATCAGAGACGTAAAATGGACCAAATCATGCAATAAGGTGCAGATATACCACAGAAACACTGCAGGTGTATATGCACACATCAACAATGCAGGACTAGATTGGCATGTAATGTTTGACTGGGGTAAGAGAGTTGAGGGGGGGGCGGAGAAATATCTGGACACAGAAAATTGTAGCATATGGACGAAACTAAAGCAGCATGAAGGCTGTAGGCAGTAATGATGATTGCTTCCTGCAGTATGCGAGGGCCTCCAATTCAATTTCATAATGTGTATAGATTACTGTTACAAAGTCGATCTGCGGATTAAATGCTTTCAGTATGGGAGACCACCGCTAAGCTGATGACTGTTTCCCAGGTTGTTAGAGGCTCAGAGGAGGATGGTGTTTGTGTGTGTGTAGGTATGTGCGTGTGTGTGTGTGTGTGTGTGTGTGTGTGTGTGTGTGTGTGTGTGTGTGCATGTGTGTGCTCTCCATACATCCCCGTGATATCTCAAGGCACATTTTTGATATCTGAGATAAGCCACAGGAGATAGCCGGTGATGACCGTGACGTGACTTTAAATCTAGGTCGCACTGATGAAAAAAAAAAAAAAAGAAAGAAAAAAACTCTAAAATAAAAAAAGCTTCTAAATCAAACCTCCTCAAACTCAATTCAGGGTGATAAGTATAGAAGGTGACACATATTCGCCTCTCTGCACGTGCTCTCGTCTACCATGTGTGCTGATCCAGAAACACGGCTGTCATTACATCAAAACAACACAGAGAGGCCGATGTTTAACACAGAGGAAAGCCGAGTGGCAGCTCCACTAGAACACAGCTCCTTCTGTATGCGGTGGCTCATTGACTTTGACCTTTGACCCCACGCTCAGTAATATGACCACAGGCTTTGGAGAGGGCCGAGCCAGTGTGCACCAGGCTCAAAACACCAAAGCGCTGCCTTTTATGTATGTGCTGAGCGGTCTTTTTTCCCCCCCGTTTCCCCATATACACACATACACACACACACACACACACACACACACACACACACACACACACACACACACACCGCCCACATAGCAGCCGCTAATTTATTCAGTACATGGGAAACTGTCTAAAACCTTTGCCCTTATGTTGATCCTCAAGACTGAGCTTGCTATTCAAAAGAGTGGAGGGAGAGCTGCAGTGACACCTGAGCCCAAGGGAGGGGGGGGATTTCATTAACACCCACCCACACACACACACACACACATATACAGTACACATCAACACAAGAGAGACCACAGAACCACAGATCTGCCTGAAACCTAATCACCGCATGAACACCGTCCACAGTCAGATTCAGACGGAGAAACGGAGGAGGGAAAAAAAAAAAGGATAAATGGGAAGAAAAAAGGGAGGCGATGATGGTGAAAGCGCAAGAAGGAATAAGTGAAGGAGTTGGCAAGAAAGGGAAAGAAGAGAAGTATTTGTGTGTGAGTCAGTGCTGACAGGAAGTGATGACAGGCTTGTCTAGAACAGTAGAGGTTTTATCTGTTCTAAATGAACCTATAATCCCACCCTGCTCACCATTGACCTGAAGTCTGTTATATTTTCCGATTAGAAACGTCAAGAAGGAGCTTTTATTCTAATGCAAGGAAGAAAAAAGGGGGGTGGGGGGAGGATTTACTCTTTTATAACAAGGAAGATACACAGAAGCATATAAGAAGTATTGAAATGCATACAAAGGCACACGTTGGTGCAAACAAACAAATCTAAACTGCTAAAAACAAATCAAATCCAAATGGAAAAACAAATGGAGAAGACAACCATGACAAAACAAAGCTAATCACATGTGAAGGGGAAAATGAACGCTTTAAAACGGTGGTGACAATGGAGTGTGCAACGCAATCTGGCAAAAAAAACAAAAAAAACCAATAGAAAACAGCTCCACTAAGGTGTGATTTAAGCCTCGGTGTACCAGAGAAAGTGTGACAGACGACCTATTCAAGAGGTTCATACTGGGTAGACTTAGAGCGTGTGGTGCTTTGTGAACAAAAAAAAAACATCTGTAATCATAAAACTTGAGGTAGAAAGTTAATTCTTGACCTTGAAAACAGCTGTAGTGATTGTCAAAATGATGTATTATCAGAAAAAAAAGTTAATTTCCAGTAGCTCAATAACTGACTGAACTTTAATTAATTTTCAGCCGACATATAGAGAGAGATAAGTCCTTGAAGTGCTAAACAACTAAAGTGTTAACATCTATTATTCCAAGATTGTGGGATACAATGAAAATCTCCACAAAAACTGACTTTGTCCATTTCTAAGATAAATGACAAGCCAAAGCACTGAGACCACTGAGATCTTCAGATTTGCCCTTTCCCCTTAAAACCCTTTGAAATAATTGACTCATGGATCAGGAATGGGGCGGGGGGTCGCTGAAATAGTTTAACCATCTCGGGAGGGAAAACTTCGTAGTCAGAATATATTTTTAGATAATAAAGGAAGCTCATGTTATGTTCATGGATCTCAAGAACAATTATATTTTGGAGTGGTATACACACCAGGGACAGAGTAGCCAAACAGGAACATATATTTCACACTGAAGAGGGTTATCAGCTATAACAATGTTATGTTATTGTTAGGTTGCGGAAAATGGTTGGACATACATTTGTTCATGTCTCTGTTTGTTTATAATTATTCATTCTGTATTAAAAAAAACAGGATTGAATGTTCCAAGAGTCACAGATGATTTCCTACTGTGTGTTTAGCTGGAATCTAATGATAGAAATAGCTATAAATGCATAGAATACTTTATCTAGTTTGGACTGATCCCAGAGGGAATCAAACCACTGACCCTGGCTGCTCACAACCTCCTGGCACTGAATTATTCAGCCCCTGAGAAGAGGAGGAAGAGGGAGGAGTAGAGGGGGGGGGGACTGTTAGCGGTGTGAGGGACCCCGCAGAGGTCAGAGTAATGTCACAGCCCAGGCAGAGTGCTCTCCATGTCTGCTGATTGCACACTGACAGCTCAAATGGAAGATGAAGCGAAGCGTGTCCGGGGGACGGCGTCTAGCAGCAGCAGAGACCACCCCCCCCAACACCACCACCGCTACCACCACCACCCCTCCGCCCCACCCCTTCCCGCCTCTGCAAGCGCAAGGAGAGCAGGGGACATGTTTGTAAAAATGCATGATCTGTGACTTTGTCCTGGTTTCTTGTTTTCAATGTGTGGACGGAAAAAAAAAAGGATGGACGTTTATCACAGCAGCACAAAACAAGCTTTTAAATCAGCATCCAGCAAAAAAGAAAAAACAAAAAAAAGTACATGAACAACTTCTAAACACAATGAAACTCCTTTTATAGATCGCTCATATGAGTAAAAAGTCATGATAAAACACATGATTGAAAATAACCATAACAAACACTTTTCCCATGATGTGCAGTCACGTCTACACTCACACCCTCATTTCATGTTCGCCTGATTCCTGTCTGAAAGAAGTCAATAAAAGTAATAACAAGGAAGGGTAGCGTTGTCAACGGTAACATACTGTATATGCTTTCATGAGCAAAGAGTGACTTATTAAGAGCTGTCTTTTAAACTAGATTACTTTAAAGATAAATTATAACTAAGTAAAGGTTTTTATTGTCTTGTCACAACTCCTTTTACATTAAGAACAGTTTCAATGTTATATTGACAGAAAACATATTCTTCACGTTTAGGAATATCCATCTCTGCATTTTCCAGTCAAATCAACCCCAGACCATTAAAAAAAACCAATAGAGGAAACAAAAGAAATCATCCCATCGATCAGAAAACAACCACCTAAACAAATATTGTCCATTCAGCAGAGGCATCATGCGTATCATAGCATTGCTGACCCATAAACAAACTAAAAACAATTAATTATGATGGCAGCGGGGTGTTTAACAAGCTGTGGACAAACTGTACAGCTCATCACAGAGACGATCAATAGGAAGAAGAGACGGAAGAGACAGCGTTGCCTAATCAAAGCCTACTGTTCCTCTCTAGAATAATGACCCATATGGAGGAGGCAATATGCTGCAGCGAGGGGGTACGAAAAACAATATCTCATCATCACAACCCCCCACCCCCCTCCCACCTCCTCCTCCCACCTTCTGAGTCCAGATCACTGCTTTAAACAATCAGTCTGTCAAGATCAAGCAAGCATTCTTTAGCCCCGGTTAGACACAAACATCCAGTCACTTACAGAGCGACGATACACACACACACACACATACACACACACACACACACACACACCTAACATCAAAAAGAAGTGAGATTTAACAGAAGCCAGAAAGCACAATAAGGTCACCATCAGCATTAAATTATCATGTAAGTAGGCTATAGCAGTGACTCATTATTAGTCTCTAGTGGGAACTGTGTAAGAAAAAGAATAGTAATAAGGAGAAAGAAAACAACCATGAAGCACAATGAACTCTATTTAAACCTGTTATCCAATAGTTATGAACTCTCAAAGGAACACTCAAGGTGTTAAACTCATCTACTTAAAATAAATGAGTCTATATTGCATATGAATATTGCAGGAGAAGTAAAACACCATTGAAGCTGGACTGTATTATATGCACAGATTAGGCCTCTAATTCACCATGCTAGGAAGACTAAGGCTATTAAAGGGGTGATCCGGCAGTTTAGTATCATGTTATTAAGTTTCCATAGAGATAAAAGAGGTCAAATATCTTGACTTTAAATCCCTAGTCTGGGTCAAGATGGATACCACACTTCCCATAATGCAACTCAATAGCATCTTTTCATTAGACTCGCTATGTATCTCTGCTCACAGCTTTTAAACTCAAAGCTCTAAGATCATAATGTTTTCTGTTACAAATTTTAAGTCTCAAATCCAGACTAAGATGCCCCTCAATGTTGTTCCAATGTTATGATCACTTTTTACAAGACCAGGACTGCTATTTGGTGCAGTAGCGGCAAGCTCAAGGAAGTTGGGAGAAGAAGAGTTGTGCCAGAGTTTAAACCGGATGACATTGTTTATTCTGCGTCACTGTTTAATTCCCCCTCCACTTAAAAGCATTACACACATGATCTATGTGCAGAGTTTGTTTTTGACATTTTGTGCTCAGTGAAAAAACACTTACTAGCATGATTTGTGACATCACAACTAATTTGGAGCCAGTCGTGGTCCAGTATGCAACTCACACAAGTGTCATGTAGAAAGGATGAAGTAGGAGGCATCTTGTATAGAGAAGTGGCATCTTGTATAGTGTTCATGAATTCTGAGTTTTACGAGGTGGATGGAGTAGATATGGGCATGGACAACAACTAGGTGAAAAAACAGACACATAAATATAGAAACAGTGAATTTAAAATAACAGGACACAAGGAGTCTTAGTTTAATAGAAGAAATAGAAGAAAACTGTATTTTGAACACATCTGTAAGTATGTAAATAGTTTGGGTTTTTTTTTTACTGCCATTTATACTTCTCATACATATATTGATCTATAAGTTTAGCTACAATTACATTTAGAACAAAATGAATGATAACATGTTTTAACCCTGTGCTTGAATTCATTAAACGTTCAAATATTCACATTTGTTTTTGAACTCCACCTTTAAAAAAAGAAAGAAAAAAGTCCAAACTGTTAATGGTCCAGATGGAAATCAATAATGAAAACAGAGCGTGGGTTTATCTGTTATCTCATCAGTAGAGCTGCAACGATTAGTGGATTAATTGATTAGTTGCCAACTGTTAAATAAAATCACTAATTAATTTGCCAATAAAAAAGCCCAAATTCTTTTATTCCAGCTTCTCAGATGTGAATATTTCCTGATTTCTTTAGTCTTCTATGACACTAAACTTAATATCTTTGGGTTGTGGACTGTTGGTTGGGACTAAACAAGACATTTGAAGACATTGCCTTAGGCAGGAGATCGAATGGCTAATTGATTCATCAAAAAAAAGAAAGAAAATAAATCAACATATATAATCCTTAGTTACAGCCCTGGTGCATTATCTTTGCATATCTGAATAATGTATTCATATTTACTCTCACTAGCAGGAACAAAGGCTTGCATCTGAGGGAATCATTAACCTCGGTAATATCAATAAAACTCTATTAGGGCAAAGGGAGAAGAATTAAGGCTTGAGAGGGGCCCCATTCCTCGCTTCGCCCTGGGTCAATGTGTTACTCAATGCTCCCCTGTCTGCTGTGAATTTAGTCAGTCAGCTATAAAGTTCCTGCTGTGATTCATACTTACTTTACCAGCATGACAGATGCTTTCATACGCGGTAATAATGAAGCAAACAAGCAGTATTAAAGCGATCACTCACCACGAGTCATTATAGGAATGTTACAGCAGATAGATAGCAGAGATGTCTCCAGGTCGCACTGATACTAGTATTATTGGTTGTTTCCTAATGTGTGTGTGTGTGTGTGTGTGTGTGTGTGTGTGTGTGTGTGTGTGTGTGTGTGTGTGTGTGTGTGTGAGAGTGTGTGAGAGAGAGAGAGAGAGAGAGAGAGAGAGAGAGAGAGAGAGTGTGTGTGAGTGTGTGAGTGTGTGTGAGTGTGTGTGTGTGTGAGTGTGTGAGTGTGTGAGTGTGTGTGTGTGTGTGTGTGTGTGTGTGTGTGTGTGTGTGTGTGTGTGAGAGAGAGAGAGAGAGAGAGAGAGAGAGAGAGAGAGAGAGAGAGAGAGAGAGGGGGGGGGGAGGTGGAGGGGGGGGGGGGGTGACATATGTGTTTACTGTGAGCGTGCGTGCGCGCGTGCCAAATGCCAGCCGAGAAGTACGCAACCCTGCATCACAAGCAGAACCTCGCGCACATTATTGGCTACGGAGAGAGAGGGAGAGCGAGAGAGAGAGAGAGAGAGAGAGAGAGAGGGGAGAGAGAGAGACAGCCGTGCACCGTTTTGTTGCACGAGGAGTCGCGAGGAGCCTCCGGTGACAGTCAGCAGCAGAGCGTGCTGCTTCACTGACTGCCACACCTGAACTATCACCAAAACACCAGCGACCCAACAAACGCAGGAGAGCCATTTAAAAAAAAAAGGCGAGGAAGAGGATCTCGGGCTTGCTTAATTATATATATTGATATATTAATATAAGAAAGAGGGAAAGAAGCAGAGGAGGAACAGGAGAGGAGAAGAAGAGGAGAGGAAAGCGCGGGCAGAGAGTCAGCCGGCTGGCCGGGACACGGAGCCCGTCCACAGGAGGAGAAATCACGGCCACGACCGTCACATCACATAACAGCTCCGAGATGACAAAGGTGGGTGACGGTGTGATCTCATTGTGTAATAACAGCATCTCTGTCCTACATGGCGCCTTTAATCTGCATAGTAGTGTAGTAGTGGACATGTGTGGTGTGTGTGGTGCGGGGTTTTTTTTAAGAGGAGAGATAGCGGGGCCGGTGTGTGGCACAGGAGGAGCTTTTTTAGAAACGTTTTGTTTGTTGGTGTTGGTGTTGGTGCCGGCTGGAGCTCCGCTTTTTTTCGTCTCCGGTCCTCTGTGACGGAGACAATTACGCACCGATAGCCGCACCGTTTTAATAATAGCGGATTTATGGATTGGATTGTTGGATGGTTGGTACTTTCTCTTCTGGAAGAAAAAAAAGAAAAAAAAGAAAAAGCGTAACCACACAGTCGACATGTGTGTGTGTGCCATTTGGAGATGCGCCGCGGAGTGATTTCAGCACGACCCCAAAAATCTAATCTGATCTGGCCCACATTTCACGGTGTGAGATCTCTTAAGGAGATTTTTTTTGTTGTTGTTGTCCTGTAACAAGCTGTGTATGTGTGTATGTGTGTGCGTGTGTGTGCTGTGGAGGATGATGAGGGATGTTTACCGTCTTCTTGAGTGCCCGAGCCTTGTCGGGATGATTGATTTCGCCTGTTCATTCAGATTAAGAGTGTGTGGACACCTATGCCGGTAAATTCATTAAACTGCAAGCAAAGAGATTAGCAGCGTGAACCTTTTTTATGCGTCGCCAGAAGATGGAGGGGAGGGGAGAGGAGGGGAGGGCAACAATTGATGACAAACTATTTATATCTGGGGCTTTATTGGATGTATGGGCTAATTGTTGCGTGCGAGTTCAATAATATTTGATTCATATTACATTAGTTGATTGGTTTGAGTGTGCACGAGCTGAAGTTTGTCTCCATTTGTCTGTTTGCTCAATTAAATATTTAGTCAATCAGTCCTCAGGTTTGGATTTGCAGGCTGAATCTAAACAAGCAGTGCAAAGAGGGGAGAAAAGGTTTGATTAAACTCAATAATCATTCAGTATATTTATTTAGAACTGACAGAAAATGATGATCTAGGATTAGTTACACAGCTCCAAATCACAAATTTGCCTCTAAGGGCTCTAACATTTGTATAACGTATGACACCCTCTAATTAAACCCTAAAAAAATCCTTAACCATAGGGGGGAAAGGATGAAGCCTCAGGGAGAGTAACAAAGGAGGGGTGTCTGTTCCTGCATGGACAGACAATACAGTATAATAGATTAATTATTCAAGTCTCCAGCAACCAGAAAAGAAGCAATGATTTGCTGCTTTTCTCAGATTTATATCACTAGAAATTGAATGTATTTGGGGTTTGGAGTGTTGATTGGTCCAAGACAAGCAATTTCAAGATGGTTAGGTTGAGCTCTGACACATTGCAGTGTGCATTTTTCACTATTTTATAGGCTTAACAATTAGTTAAGTAATTGCAATGTGAAGGAAAAATCAATCAATCATGATAATAATCATTAGTTGTAGCCCCACATGAACATAAGCTGGGCTCACACTCTTACTGTATTCTCTTCATCTATCAGTCCACTGCTGCTCCTGTCTGTCTGTCTGTCTGTCTGTCTGTCTGTCTGTCTCCTCTCTTTTTGTGTCTGTCTCTCTCCTCCTCTGTATTTTCAGGAAGTAGGTTATAGGAGAAGAGAGAAGGGAGGGGAGGTGACTTAATAAACCCTTTTTGCGGCAGGTCATTTACAAGCACGGACCTGAAAAGGTTCCCTTTTTTTCTGGGATGTCCACAAGAAAGGCGCAAGACTGAGTGATGAATGTGCGCTCTGTTTGGAGAATGGCAACGCAGGGAGTAACAATGGAGACAAGGGTGGGTGGGTGTTTGAGGGGTGGCTGGAACACACACACACACACACGCTCGTAAATAGATGCTCAAACACACAAAAACACATGCACGCATATACACGAAGCCAGCGGAAGAAAAGTCAATATGATGAAGTGTGTTTTGCTGACTAAGATTCACTGCATCGCTGTGTTAAACCTCATCACAAGCTTCTTTCTAGACTGAGGGCGTCCTTTAAATGCCGACAGTCTGGAAAAGGAGTTTATTTATACAGTATTAGACTGTGATATACAGCCCTGTGGATGCTTTGTCGTACAGTGTCCCTGAAAATGATAGCTTTCAGGCCTCGAGCCAAAAAACAACACTGTTTACTGCTTCCCTGGAAGCAAGAAGACTCAGAAATGCTGGTATGTGACATAAATTCCTCCATTCGTCCGTGTCAGTGTCAGGCTCCTCGCAGATGTTGCCTTGACGTTGATTGTTTGCTGTTTCAGAAGCCAGTTTGGATAATGCAAAAGAGCCTCTGAGTAAGATAATCTGACCTTTAAGTGTGTGAGTGTTAGCTTGCTCTAATGGACTGTTGTTCAAAAGTAGTCAAATCAGTTTAAAGTAGAAAAGTCCATTTCGGTCACTTTGTTTCTTAATGAGAATAAATCACATATTAATGCTGCAGCGATTACTCAATTAAATTAGTCAACTGGCACAAAATGAAATGTTTTGTAAGTAAAATAGTGGTAATCACAGTTTTTTCTCATTTATCATGTGAAATGTTTTGGTCAAGGCTGGTAAAACATCTGTAGGACGTAGGTTTGGTAACTTTGACAGTTTATAGGGTAACTGAATGATTGATTAATCAAGTTTAAATGTATTTATATAGTTGACCAAAGTGCCGATTAATGGAAAAAGAAATGTGTTTTCACTTTTAAATGTATTCAGGACAGTATCACTCAGAGTAATACTCTCCTTTTCAAGAAAGCTGCCATCACATTCATACAGTTACACATTGACACATAGAGGCTGCCCAGTATAACCAGTCTGATCTGCTGCCACTGAGCATCTCCACTGGAGCAGCTGGGATTAGGGGATTTTTCTCAAGGGCAACTCAGTGGTGGTAATTCTTCACTTTCCCCACCCAGATTTATCCTGCTGGTCGTGGGGAGGGTGGGCGGGGGTGGTGGTGGTGGTGGGGGGGGGGGGTGGGGGGGGTGGGGGTTGACCCGGCAACCCTCCGAGCTCCACCACCACTGCACATTTAGCCTCACTGTATGAAATGTCTGAATGATTTTCACCCACAATCCCAGAATCAGAGCCACTTGATTCACCTTGATTATTTACTTAACTTTTATTTCACCTGCCAAGCCAAATAAGATAAAAAAAAAAAAACTTTTCCTGTTGATTATTTAGAAAATAGAAGTGTAGCAATTTTAAGAGGAAAACGGAAGACACAATAAAAGTGGTAAGAAGTGCAGTTCAGAGTACACTCAGCAGCCTTACGTGGGCTGGTATGACCTGTAGCTTCTGGTGGCTAATGTTATCAAGCTTGAGATAAGATAGATTTTATATAAGTTAGTTTGCATACACATCAAAGTTGTATTAGTTTTCTGTTTGGTTGCACAGAAGGATAAGATGTTTGTGACTGAGGCTACTATGTATTAGCGGAGGTCGTGACTGGTGTTTAAGATGAGCTTGAGTGATTAAAGCGCTTGTGATTAAAAATTTACTTGTGGGCATCTCAGTTCACCACAGAGAAGTGAGTGAATGTGTGTGTGTGTGTGTGTGTGTGTGTGTGTGTGTGTGTATTTGTATTTATTGTGCAACATGTGGATGTCAGCCCAAGTGAGATTAATGCTCCATGTTAACAAAACTCCTGCTTTGACCCTGACTAGCTGGCAAAAAGACACACACGAACATACTCACACGCAGCATCACTCGATCCCCTGTTGGGTTAATACTGCCCCTGAGCAAGCTTCCTTACAGAGCCATGTGCAGTAAATACACACACACACACACACACACACACACACACACACACACACACACACACACACACACACACACACACACACACAGAAACACTGAACGGAAGCCAACTTTCAGCCACTTTTATGCATAAGTGCGTAGGTGAATTTTCTCCTCATTGTGGCATGGAACCAAATTAATTTGAATGTAAACACACACACACACACACACACACACACACACACACACACACACACACACACACACACACACACACACACACACACACACGCACATACGCACACATATGCACAAAATGATACCATACAGGTAAGATTAGAGGTGATACTGTCATGGAAAACGTAGCAGGTGGACCCAAACTGAACAGACAGAAGGCAGGGCTGAAGGAAACAGTCTATTCTTTGGATGCAGCACTGACGAATTCTTGACTAAAGATCCAACAAAGACGGAACAGAAAACCAAGACTTTAATACTAACAGAGCTAATAAGGGAATGAGGAACAGGAGACTAGACAAATGCGGACTGGGAGTGACGCTGGCAGCACACACAACCCAAATACAAACAAGCAAAACCAAAATGAGCAAAAAAGGAGTGGACAGACTGAACAACACTGGGAACGAGGAGAGAACAAAACCATAAAAATCCAAACACCCATGAGACCATGACAGATACATACTTAGAGAGGGTGTGTAACATTGAATATGACCTCTCACCTTCCTCTCTGCTTCGTTGTGATGGCCAAATCGATCCATCGGAGAGAGAGAGAGAGCCTGGGAGTCCACAGCTGACCCATTAAGAGACATCAGCAAGACATGTTCCCAAATGTTAACAAGAGAGGAAAAAGCTTTAAAATGTTTTGACATGATGAAAAAAAATCCCTTGTCATAAATTAGAAAGGCTTTAATTGCGGTGCTGTGTTAGCCGCGGTTCGAGCTTTGGCTGCCGGTGACAGATGAACACAGATGGACAAGGGTTTTGTTGGGTTGTGGGCCCGATTCCAGGGAGCTGCCCTTGGCTCAATCATTTTCATCTGTATACTTGTAGATGTCCAGCAGCCAGATTCCAGCAGACTCTGGATTAAAATGGTCTGGGCAGAAAAGATTATGGGAGCAGAGTCCTGTATCTGGATGGCCCTGCTGTTCCACACAACACAAAATGCATTATTTATTATTAATACTGAGAGCATCTCGGTACGGTTGTTGTTACGGTTACGGCCAGGGAAAACTTTTCTTTTCTGTGCCAGACTTCCATTCCTGCTTCATCAGTCAGCCAAGATTCAAAAGCTTGACCCCAATTTTTCTCATTAAGGCTGCGATTGACGTTCCAAGTTTTTTAGTAAACCAAAGCTTTAAGGTGTATTTATATATATACATGCAGTACTCTGATGTAGTACTACGAATAATCTGATTAAGTTTAATAAAAGGATTTTCTTTTTTAGTTTAATCAGAAAAAAAATGTGTAAAATCCAAAAAGCATTAATCCAAAGTCCAAGGCCACAAAAGATAAAATGAGATTATATGAATGCAATATTTGGTTTATATCATTGTAGTAAGTAACAATTGAATTTGTATCATTACTTCTATTTACATGCCAAAAAGTGTGTATATCCAAGGCACTGACTTAAAATCATGTTTATATTCTTTAACAGAGATCGGATACCTAAAGATAAATAATGTTGTATCTTTACTAAAAGGAGCATCGTCCTTTATTGATTAATATTTAAGTAGTTTTCAGTTCCTTTCAGTAGAATATTAACTCTGTATAAAATAGAGAGAAGTCTTTCAGGCTTCATCTGACCCAAAAAATAAGGTTGAGCCTGTGAGGCAAAATCGAGGGCAAGTCGCTTTAACTCATTAGGCTAATTGATGTGCGTGCCTGTTAATAACTGACTCAGATGAGTGCATGAACATTTTTTTGTAAACTCTTTTCTTTTTTCATCTGGGTTTTGGCAGCTGAGAAAATCTGCCTGAAAACAAGGTCCATTTAGTAGCTGTTCTGGAGCTTTCAGCCCGATCAGATGAAGATGGACGAGAAGTCTTAACATCTGGGTAAAAACTGTATCTGCTGATGAAGCCCATGAGATGTGATCGACAGCTCCAGAACAGCTACTAAATGGACCTGAGATATTTTTTTCTGTAAATCGTAGCGCTGAGCATGAATGTGCCAAACAATTCATTCTGATTAAAATAATCAGATTAAAGCTTTTACACAACTGTTGATATAATCAGATTACTGCTTTAAACAGGATTAAAGTGAATTATTTGCGTGCACATATTCTCAATGTCATGTTTATTATTAGATATTATGTAAAATTGATCCCTAATCTTCCATCAGTTTTTTTTTACTCTCTCTCTCTGTGGAATCAAATATGGGCAGCTACAGTTGGCGTATCCGGATGTTGATCACCGTTGTGATTGGAGAAGTTTGGCGTTGTATTTGCGTCACAGCGTTGCCCTCCAAGCGGTGCTGTTCCCATGAACCCCGAGGAAACACAAACCCCTCCGAGGGTAGGAAGACAAGGTTTATAGCGCACAGAAAGCCACCCGAAACAAAACACAATTGAACAACAAACAATGAGGCTGGTCAGTAAAGGACACAGCGTGTTGGCTATCAACTCCGAGGTCTGTAACAGCGGAGCCATTCGATACGTTATCTATAGAATCGGTCGCACAAAATAATCTAGAAACCAGATACTCCAAAGTCAATATCAGCTATCAGCGCCTGCTTCAATGAAGGGCTTCTTCTTCGGAAAGTTCTGGGTTTTTTGACGAACGCCATTGAAAAGAAACTTGTGAAAAATAACCTTTTTTTATAGCTGTTGTGCTTTCATAATTAAATTTTTCTTTGCCCCCTTGAAGAGTAAAGCTTGTGAAGTGCACAGAGACCGAGCTATCTTTTTATTACAATGTATTATATCATTAATATGAGACACCTTTAGGGCTGAACAGTGTGGAGAGATGAATGTGGCATAAATGCAGACAGATCCTTTTTTTTTTTTACACGTCTTTTCTCATGATATGATTAATTTTGAGCTAAAGTCGATACTTAGATGGGTGTTTACTCCATTTCAAGATTTTTTTATATGCAAGCTCTTTTTAATATCCCTGGATTATTTGTTTTAATTGTTAAACTCTGGAGGGACTAAGCACAACTGATTAAAAGCTTTGAATTCGACTTTTTTTGTTCTCTTTCTTTTCCTTGGTTTGCATCTTTTTCATCCTGAGACGACTTGTTTGGTCTAATAAATTGGAGGAATTTAATGTGTGTGTTGAGCTGTCCAGACAGGTGAGTAAAAGCCTCTGTTAAGTGCTCAAGGTGTTTCCTCCGGAGTCATACAAACCCTGCCAGTGTTAGTTAGAGAAGGACTTTAGATCCACAGGAATGGTTTGAACCTGCAGTGAGTGAGTGTGTGTGTGTGTGTGTGTGTGTGTGTGTGTGTGTGTATGCGGGTGTGTGTGTGTTCCTGTGTGTATGTGTGAAAGTTACTGTGAGTTTAAGAGGTCTGCTTGGCTACATATGTGTTTTATTTGTTCACACCAATGTCTAAATGTGTATGTGTTTGTCTGTGTGTGTGTATGTGTGTTGGATGGAGGGGTGGTGCAGAGGGCGCCCTCCCCTGGGGTTTCTAGTCTGGCCCATTAATTAATCCGTTTTCTGGCCGGAGGGTTTCTGTTATCAGGCCATTACAGAGAACCTGGCTGCGTCCGAACAGCACGATCCCAGAGAGCAGAACACAGGTACACACGCACATACACACATACACACACACACACACACACACACACATGCAAACAACAGACATTTGTGTTTCTATACTTGTGAGGACAGACTGAAAAGCACTTCCTCTCTCCTAACACTATCCTGAAAGTTAAATCAAACACAACTGGGGTCAAATTCTTGTAGTTGTGACCATCAGATCTCTCTATAATAACACTACATGAATACATTTATACATGAATACACCAGCAGCCAGATGATCAAGCAGGGTTAAACAAAACTGCAAGTCAGCAAAACTTATATAAAATGACTCCCCCCTCGCTACGTGGTTCAACTTTGATCAATAATGTACTTACCTCATACAGTTTTTCCTGTATAATGGATTATCTCATTGGCACATTTCAGAGGAACTCATCTCTGGTTTTACCTCCAAGGAAAGTTTTGGCAATTGGAAAGAGTTGAAATGAGTGGTCAGTTGATCGGTTAGTTAAATGACAACCGGATATTTTGATAAATTCATGATTGTTCCCATTTTTCAAGCGGAATCTGCAAGCTTTGTCCTATTTGCACCTTCTCAAATGTGAGGATTTGCTGCGTTTCTTTGTCTTATAACATCATAAAGTGAGTATCTGTGAGTTGTGGACTGTTGAAGAGGAACAACATGGATTCTGGGAATTTGTGCCCATGGTTTACATTTCTAGCTAAAGAACTAGAAGGATAAGTTGAAATAAACCAGCAGCTTCCTTTAGCCATCATAACAACATGCCTAACCCAAACCATACCCCAAACTTAACTAAACCTAAATTTAAGCTTAACTTACACCAAATTCTAACTATCAAATATTCCACTTTTCTAACTTTCCAAAAAAAAAAATCCTTATTGTCGAGGTCTAAAACACTTTGGTCCTCACAAAGATAGCATAGACACACACAAATACACACACATACACAAGTAAAAGCAAGCATGGCACCGAAACACAATAAATACAGGTGTGCAAGCAAAGGGATGTGCACATAATATATCCACACACACACATATGCACACAGAGAAACACACACAACTGTGCACATAAAAGCTCTTGCCCATCAACACACACACACATACACACATACACACACACACACACATAAATCGTCCTTTTCTGTAACTTTTCCTGCAGCACACACACATCACTTCAGCTGGCTGACTGCGGAGGATTCAGGGTGTTTGGTTGAGATGCTCGAGCAGCGTGTGAAATCTGATTACAGTCTTACACAGCTTCCCTCAGCGGCAGGAGGGCAATCACTGTTACTGCCGCCTCGCTTGCCCCGTCTGGCTGCCCCCTGCCTGATATTCCTCTGTGGGACTCTGTCTGCATCACTACTCTGTGTAATAGTGCTGCGGGCCGGACCAGTGCATGGATGGACTTGTAGCTATGAGGTCAATTTTAAACCCTTTTTACAATCACTCTGTAAAAGAAACTGTTGAGCAAATCTGCAAAATACTATAAAATAAAGAAAAAAATGGTGGATGGAAGATTTACCATTTACATTCCTGTGGATAATTAACAGCTACAACATCACAATTTGGTTTCATCAGCTCAGAATCGAAGAGCTACAGTTTCTTTTTTTGATTAAACAATTAAGCACAGACTGTCACACACAGAGAGAAATCTATCACTTAAGTGGCAGAGCTACTAGTTTCCTCCACAAAGAATAGCCTCGAGAGACCAGGACTGGGTTGCAGCAGCTGTTCATAAGTCCCTCTAAGTTATTCGCAATTAGCCTCAAATAAGTGATATTATAAATCAGGTTTCATCATTAAAACATGCCGCGTCTGAAATAGCACACTATACACTCATTCAACATACTTTTTTGTGTGAATTCACAGTAGTATGTTTTCAGAGACCCTGAGTCATAATTATCACATCACTCTGCTCTCTGGCTCGTAACCACGGTAACCTGTGCCAACCTTTAAGTCTGAGCTCATTTGAAATATAGGCTGTGTTACCCTTAGTGAAGAGAAACCTTGCAGTTACAACCTCACATACTGTTTAAGCGGACTAAATAGCGTATTAGTATAGAGCATCTTCAGTATTTTGTAAATTGGTTGCTAGGAAACACCTGTGGCGCTGTCCAAAAGATAAAGTAAACCTGGTGACAACGCTTTTTAAATGTAGGTATGACTTTGTTTTATATCTGTACACCTAGAGCGTCAGTATTCATGTAGTTTACAGTGATAATGCTAAGCTAGCTGGCATTATTAGGTCATTTAGTCTAATATTGTTGGCATGTAGTTATATTATTTGAAGTTTAGTGTGTTTTTTTTTGTGAAATGTGAAGTATCGAGTCAGATTTGTGGTTATATCATATTCCATATTATCTCCTTTACTCTTCAGTATAAACAGGCTAGCTATACTGTAACAAGCTAACTTTAGCTTTTACAGCCACTTCATTTGCCTATTTTATGCACCAGTTCCACTCGGCAGACAGTCATTGTAAATATTTAGTATCAGCTAATCTCTACATAAGAACTAGTTTGTGTGTTGCAGCCAGTTTTAATTTAATGACGCACAAATCTGCATTTAGTAAACAGCTGATGCAATCGGACCCTGGATCCAATGCAGCCATAAGTTTAGCTGTGTTTTGAGTGACCTGTGCAGCTGTTTCTCAGCTATAAAACGTCTTCAGCTTTGGCTCTCTTTTTACCTTTTTTGGCTATCCTATAAAAACAGTTTCTCCATAATGTTAAATTCTCATAATTGGAGAAAAAACATCCCTCTTTTCTTCATTGTGACATTTTTTTTAAATAATCCAAGTGTTTTTTAAATGGTTTATGCAGCTTAAGAAGTAGAATTTTCTCAACCCATAGAGAATAGTCCATTTTTCTTGTATATTTAAAAACCAACATGTGGCATTGCATGGTTTTCAATCGACAGCGACACTTTGGAGCATGCGACACATTCAGTCATCACCTCAGTGCATCCTCACACTGAGCAGGGATTGCAGGAAATCACTAGTTGAGGCAGATAGGACTGCATAATAATGACATCTCTGTCAGTATCTGACATTACTGTCAGAGCGTCAACACAAGCAGTACACTGTTCCCACAATTGTGCATTCACTAAAGAGCAGACTTTTAAACATGTTCGAACAGGGAAAAAGAAGTATTCAAAGCGAGTGGACTCCCACATTTGTTCGAAATGGAAGCAATGTCCTTTTATCCTCCTCTGTCTGGTGTTCCTGCAACTTGCCTCCAGTGTTTCAGCTACCTTCTGTCCACATATTTTCTCTTGGCTCAACACATTTTCTCTGTTTTCCTTTCATCTGTTTGATCATCTGCCTGTCGAATATCTGTTTTTCTAGCTTCTCTGTTCCTTCCACTGCCGCCTATTTATTTTTCTCCTGTCTTTAGTGATTCAACGAGAGACTAATATCTGTAAAGGTAAGATAATAGTTATATTTTTATAGTAGTTTTTAATTTTGTGCTCACTTTATTTACCTCAGTGCATGTAAAATAAATGGATTCATAGATGAAAAGGTGAGTGTATCATCCACTGCATCCGCAGCCCGGTATTGCCCTTCTTCTCTTTGCCAAACAAAAAACCCCTCCTCGACTTATTTCCTATCATCTATTTTTCCTTCTCGCTCCTTTCTCGCCTCTTTCTTTGCTCTACACCAAAGTTTCGCCGCAGGCAGAGTGCCATCTGCTTTTGACATTTTTAGAATGAGGAGAACTTGTGAGAACAGCGCGTTTATTGTTCCATTGTGGTTAATTATTCAGACTCCGGCTCTCCATTCGGAGCGTTAGGCTATTTGGAGGCATCGCCCGGCTCAAAGCCGGCCCGACGCTCTGTGAAGAATCTGGAATTTGGATCCCGTCGTTCCGATTCCGTTCTACTCCGGTCCGGAAGTGACAGCTGGAGCCGACAGCAGAATGAAACGCTCTTATTGTCAATCCAGCGGTTATCCTCTGACCTCCCTGCTACTCTGACCCTCAGAGCCATTACAGCCACATGGATGTGAATGACATATTCATAAGGAGTCCTTCTGCCAGTCATATTCACACTTTACACCTCTTTAATATTCTAAATGCTAACACCGAAAATTGTTGGAAAACAGCTCTCGTGTTTCCATTAAAATATTACACAGGTATTTGGGATTAATTTCTCTACTGCTATATGGTTGAATTTATCATTTAAATATAGTCAAAGTTCTAAAACTTGTGTTAAATGCTGCCAGCAGGTCGACATCCAGGGCTACAGGCTAATCCTCCTCATAATGACGTCAGATTGTTTGCGTGTATGCCTACAATCGGCTTTCTCTTTCATAGTCTTGGTTGCTATGTTGATACACACGTTGTTCACTATATCTGAAATATGTGCCGATGTATTTGAAAAGTTAATATTTCGAGTAAAGAACGAGAAAAAGAAGTGAAATCAGAGTGGGCTCACTTGAGGGGGGGCTTGAAGAGACAGGGGCTAAAATGGCCTGGTGGAGACCAACACAGTCTCATGGCAGTTCATGAAAGAGTCACGAAATGTAATCTATAGATTTGGGTACATGGCCACAAATCCATTGTTCCATTGTTCCAGACAATCGGCACAACTTTCAAATGAATGTATTTCAATTGGAGGATCTTTCATGTCTGTATCACATCAGTTGGGACACAAAGCACAAAGTTTATATCCAACTGAAATTTATTAGTTTGAAAGTCGTGCTGAGTGTCACGAAAAAATGTAAAAAGTCGTCTCCATGTGTACAAATCTACCAATTACAATTCGGGATTATTTCACTTCTGTGGTGAGATGGGTTGTAGAGACAGAGACTGAACTAAGAGGCTGCATAAAGAGAAGATATTTCAGTAGAACCTCTGAATATAAATATAAACCTGGAAGGTGAATGATTCGTCCCCTTTAAGTGATTTCTTTTGGTAACTATATAACTGATAACTATTTCTGTACCATCCTTTAATCAGGCATCAGTGTTTGATGCCATGTAATTGCTGCAGAAATTCAGTTCAATATGCCAACTTTTTCAGCTCAGAGGTTTCTATTTGCATTTGATGGAATTTTTGGCATTTCCACTATTTTTGTATGTGCAAATTTGAATCACTGCCTAAAAAACATTTGGAAGCATCCATCAAACTGCTGTAAATATACAACGCTTAAGACAATTAAGACATTAAGTTTGACATTTGTATGCTTGAAATTATGATAATGCAAAAGTTTCAATTTAGGGATTGACTCACAGCTCAGCTTAAATTCCAATCAAATCTCTTATTAGTTTCTTAAAATGTTTTCTTACATATAATATCTTCTTTGTCTTTAATTAATATTCACTGCCAGTCCTCAGTCAAGATATTTATTACCTGATCTCATCAGAAGTGGACATCCTCTTTGCTTTTTCCTCTAATTACTCCTCAACTTATCCAGAAACAACGACCACAATGTTATCGCTTATTTGCCTTTTAATTTCCCAATTATCACCGCAGACGCAACCAGAATTAGCCAGGGACCTCTCTACTATCAGTAGATAAACAGGGTGATTTGCTTGCCTCGGCGATAATCAACAAACTAGACACCCAATTAAGCCCATTTGACCTAGTCATAATTGGGTATGGAAGAGGACGGCACCTTCTCAAGCGGTATCTAATTGCCTGCAGGGATTTTCACTATCAGGGCCATGTTACATTGATTAAGCATGTATTGATCCTGCTTATTGCAGCTTGCATGGGGGTTTATCGGCTCATTAGCCTATGTTCTGTTTATACACGCAACAATGTGGGCGTAAAGCTGACATGGGTTAAGGTTCAGCGCCAGGGGTAATGGCATCCATTTGCAAGATCTGATTTCATCTATTAAATGTTTTTCCCTGCTGTTTCCTAGATATAGGATAATAAATGTGGGTTTTTTTTTCTTTTTTGACTAATAGTGGTATTGGTTTCCACCCAAAGCAGCTTAAAAATACCTTGAATGTTATCGTTTTTACACAAGAGGCTATAGTGCTAATTGAACTTCCAACTCTGGCGCTGTTGCTGCTCAGACTCACCTATCAAACCACACAGGATCTTAAATCTGCCTTTATGTTCTTGCTTGGATCATTAGCAGTGGATTTGCTCAGTACTTTGCTCGCACTCCTAATTTTCAGCTCCAGCTTTATCTGTTCCATTCACCTGATTAAGAATAAACCTCATGGCTTGTTAGCTGGTAACATTTAGGAAATTTCTCCAGAAGATACGATTTCCTCCCAGGTGCCTATAAATAATCCTGCTTGGGTTTGAACCCATGAGGTGAATGGGAGACTCTGAGAAGGTTTAGCCCATGTGTAATCCTCTGTGTCCCTAGAAGAACTAGGCAAGGTGCCCATGAGCATTACCAGTACAGCTGCCTAGGACAATGGCTATAGAGGCTATAGAGGTCAAAAGACCATTTTCATCTATTCTGCAAGCAGAGGTAGTTATTCAAAAGGGAGTTTTTGCAGGATTTAATCTCATAAATACAGAGTAACTCAATCCATTGCATTTGCCACCAAACACCATCTGCATCATTTCTATGTAAAAAACAAAAAGTTAGATGGACACTTGATCATAACCTAGATGAATCAGATAAAAACTGTAAAGAGCTGCAGAAAAGGAATGTTTCAAATCTATTATCAGGGTGGTTTAGCAGCATTTGATAGCTATTGATTAGTATTTTACAACATCTGATGCAGTACTTGCTATTGCAGCATGCCACGCAATAGGATGCAATGCACCACCAGTGGCAGGTGATCTATCACATACACACTGTGATTTAATCAATAAGTGTGTGTGTGTGGGGGGGGGGAGCTATGATGTATTTACTCATGGGCAGTTGTGTCAGGCAGCCAGAAGTCTACTGCACATAAACTGGAGTTTTGCTGCGTACATCTTTACATGCAGTAGAAAGTCTGGATGAAATGTATTTTGATGACATAAATAACAACCAAAAACTTGAGACCCGTGGGGCCAAACACAATCTCAACCAACATTACTGTCTTTCGGGGGCTGTAGTAGGTTCAATTTTAAAGTTAGAGTGAAGATATGGGTATAATATGGAACTAGATGGCCTAAGGCATCCATTGTTATCATACTAGCGTGTCGAGAAGGGAGCTAAATAATGCTCCAGTTAGGCTAAATTTTGGTGGAGGAAAAACTGGCACGGTTATGTTCAAAGGGGTTCCCTCTACCTCTCACCTCAGGATATCTGAATGAAAATAGGTTCTATGGGAACCCGCAAGTCTCCCCTTCACATATATACCGACTTTATGCTAATGTCATGCAGTTTGGGGCAAAAACTGTGCAGTTTTTTTTGAGTAGAGTATAAATGTGTTATTGTCACATATTCTAAAAATGTTATATTTGAATATTTCTGCACTGTGGTCCCTAAGCATGAATTGGGTATGACTGGAAAGCTGAGGCTGTTGTGGATTCAAAAGGGCCAGTTTTATTCATGCACACAGCAGCCATTTCATTGGAGTGAGACCATTTTTTTTAAACTGACATATTGTGACCTCTGGGACAATCACAGCCTTATGAAGCTTTACAACTACAGTTTCCGGAACAGAAATGCTCGCCAGCCAGTCGCTGAATAATGCAAAACGTTTTTGATCACACAAGTTCTCAAGTCTCAATGGTGTTCATTGAAGTGTCTTAATGTGTGTTTTGGAGGGATTTTTGACCATTTTTATCAATTCTCGAGTGGTCAGAAATGGAAATAATAATATATTTTATATAATAATAACAAATTATGAGACATAATTGAGCATGAAATGGACATTATATACTTCCAACATAATGCTCTAAGCCCTTTTACGCTCTAAACTTTCAAAATTTGAATAGGCACCTAACCAAAACACACAGTGCTGAGCAGCATTTCAAATTAATCTTCATGTTCCCAGCTATCAGGTGATGTATACCACTTCTATGTCCACCTAAAAAAGACAAAATGTGGGTCTATGGTGGGTCTCTAAAGGTTGATGAATACACCTCTGTAGATTGTGCCCTTGTATGTCTTTGCATTTTCATACAAATCACTACAGGCCACCCTGTCAGTCTGTCCACGTTAGCAGCATTTCCAAGTCTCTGATGAAAGCCGACAAGCTTTTTATATGAGCTTGTACGAATTCCATCGCGGTGAAGAGGAGCCTTTAATGTTCCTTCTGTCTACAATTGTGACAGCGTCACTGTCTAATTGCAGCATGCAGCTCTTTTGGTTTTTCTGCTCTGGTGCTGGAAGAATCAAAGCTCTCCGGGTTGAGATACTCCCGGTGGGGGCGTTCGGGACGGGGTGGAGAGTTTTGGCACTGCTGAAAATATACAGTAACTCTGAGAGAAGCTGGCGTGTTTAGATTCATAAATCTTGCTCATTTGTCGTGTTGTTGAAATGGGGCCTTCCCTTTTATCTTTAGTGAAGGGGGGAAACCTAAGTGGCACACTGCAGCAGAATACACTATCATCCAATAAAACTGAGAATACAAAATAAGCTGAGGTCCAAACGAACCTGCTGGATCACTCAGCTCCCTAGGCAATGCACTGGTAATTGGCGTCAAGCTTAAGCACAGAGCAGCGGCACAGGGGGCTTAGTGAAAGGTCTACAAGTGCAACAAAAGCAAAGTGTAGTATACGACACTCTGGTTAGCTCAGCTGATGTCAACTCTGCAGGTCGGGCCGGGGAAAGCTGGGATTTTGTCTGCTGGAGGTGCTTTAGGGCTTCGCCTGGGAACATCAAATTAATTTGGCAAGGAGGAATCCTGCGTCTTATGTAAATGAACAGCTGAGTTGCAAAAGCACATTGAGTTCCCTGAGCAGAATATGAATGCAGATAAATAAAGGAGGCGGGAGTGATATTTTGCTAGACTGTTTCCCCCCCTGAATGTACACACACTCACACCAAAAACAAAAGAAGCGGAGCAGCAACCTTTTGAGTGTTTATGATCCAAATTGCTTTTTTATTTCAGAGTGGTGATTGAGACGTGAAGTGTAAAGGAGTGCTAGAACAAGTACAAACCTCTTGATTGTTCATTTCTGGCCGAGACTCCGAGAAAATTGAAGTGGTCGCCTGTGTTGCTTAAAAAGTATGGGTCTGCTTTTCAAAGGTACTTCTATATGGAATGGATTTTCTCTTGCGGAAAATCAAACCTTTGTCATTTCCACAGCAAAAAAAAATGTAGTTTCAATAATTTAAAGATACTGAAAAGGTTGGTGTAGTTGTAAAAAAGAATAATAAAACAAGAAAAGCTCTCTATCTGCTGCTGTCATTCTTCAGCGTTAGCGCTTGTTATCATTCAGACATTATCACAAATCTGTTGTCGAGGCAAAGCGCGCCACAGCCCGGCGTAGTGTGGGGATTAAGCTGTAGTCGATGTGTAGTGTGTTTATATGCAAAGAGAGAGAACACAAGATGTGCTTGTCATTTGACTTCGCCAAAGGGAACATTGTCTTGCTGATGTTTTTTGTCTCTCTGCCTCTTGTTCCCTCCCTGGATTTGGCGTAAGGCGCTTGCCAGTAAAAAATGATCTCAAAGGCTTTCATCAATAATCGCACAAATACACGGCCTGATGTTGATTCTGCCTGCTCAATCAGTCTCAGACCTCTTTCATTCTCCCTTTGCATATTCTCTTGTTCCCTGTTTGTCTTTTGTGAAATATCATCTTTCTCCCTCCACTCCCTCCGTCCATACTCTCTGTCCCTCACTCACCCCATTTTCTCCCCATCTCTCCTGCTCTCTCATCACTCTCTCTGGGGGGTCATTTAGGGCAAGATAAAGCCTGTATCTGTGGGTCCACAGGGAGTCTACCCTGCAGACAAGTAATGATCTAGACACACTCACAGGCTACATTCACACTAATAAGTTTTCATTTTATAAAGGTGTTTCAAAATGAAAATGATCTGATTCCACATGTGCCTTTTTAGCACCATTTCAGATTTAATCTCCATCCTTACTAACACACCTGAAAACACACATATCACATGACCATTCACATACTCTGGGCATACATGTGCATCGACAACCATTGATAAAACTCTCCAACCAGGCTCTGGTGGGATAATAAAAAAACCCAAGAAAGTCAGTAAATCAGTCAGCATTGATCTATAAATGCATGTGGGAGAATCTTATAGTATCTGCTGCCCACAGCTTCTTTATATTGTGTAAAAAGCTTCTCCTCCAGTTCATTAAACCCCTGCAGCATCTG
Organism: Scomber japonicus; assembly: GCF_027409825.1. Lineage (NCBI taxonomy): Eukaryota > Metazoa > Chordata > Actinopteri > Scombriformes > Scombridae > Scomber > Scomber japonicus. The sequence continues at coordinate 18,204,412 of NC_070599.1, read as the reverse complement.
AAGGCAGCAGGACTGATGTGTTGATAAACCCCTCAGCCTCGGAGAAGTGCCTCGCCGGAGCGCAGTGCAATTACGCCGCTGCCGTTCACCGTGTTTACCTTTAAATCACCTGATGACACCGGGCTGCTACACAACAACCACACACACTTCTACACACATCAGACTAGTTGATTACAACTTCATATTCTGCTTTTTGTGAAGGAGGCGTCGGGTCAGCAGGGCTCATCATAGCCTCTTTCTTTTTTTAGCAAAAGTAACGTATAATGTTTAACCCTTGAAACACATTGCAGTTCCAAAGCTGGTGTGTAACATTAATGACTAAACTGTGCCTCTGTGTACAAGGTGAGATATTTTAGAGTTATTGCCGAAACAGGTTCAGGTCCAACATAATCATATAAATGGCTTTACCAAATCAATTTATTTTGTATTTGAATCTGATTATAGCAACTAATTGATAAAACACATGGCTCCATCTGTGGTTGGGTGCAGATTTGTGGTGATGTGTGTTCATGTTGTGACACTCTGAAACCATCCAGACTACCAGACTTGTTGAACCGTCGTTATGACATTTAACAGTGATCGTCACAGCTGTTTCAGAGCTATGAGAGCAGTGATGTGACTGGCTGAAAGACTATTTATTAATCACCACACCCGCTGATCTATATTCACGTTTACTCAGCCCTTTTTACACGTCGCGCTGCTGCAAATACATGAACCAAAATAGCAGATGCACATAGAGACACCCACACAGTCCGTGCGCCTCTGTGCTTGGCATTTATTATTCAAATTTCAACTGAGGGTGCAAAACATTAAACAGAGGGTGGAGTGGATGCTTTTACACCCTAGTAGATCCAGGTCTGTCTGCATCAAGGTTTTAATAGGTCTCTGTTTCCACCTGTCCAGACTTAAACTGGACCAGCAGGGGTTTCAAAAGTATCTGTTTTAGGGGTTTGAAAATGTGAGTAGTGTGGACACCATGATGTTTATTTGCATATTGAGCAGAAAAGTGAGGTCCAATCATCAAGTGGTCACTGGAGACACAGTCTAATACCAGGTGTGTACTGATGTACTTAAAGCTTTTCTCATGTGATTCAATCAGTGGAGACACATGTTAATGCCAGGTGTGAACAGGTCCTCAGGCACAGTCAACCCGTAAACACATATGCACACATGCAAGCAAAGACAGATGATTACAGAGGTGCCCATTCAAACCTCTCGATTGTTCATTTCTGGACGAGGCTCTGAGAAAATTGAAGTGGTCGCCTCTGTTGCTTAAAAAGTATGGGTCTGCTTTTCAAAGGTACTTCTATATGGAATGGATTTTCTCTTGTGGAAAATGAAGCCTTTGTCATTTCCACAGCAAAAAAATGTAGTTTCAATAATTTAAAGATACTGAAAAGGTTGGTGTAGTTGTAAAATAAAACAAGAAAAGCTCTCTATCTGCTGCTGTCATTCTTCAGCGTTAGCGCTTGTTATCATTCAGACATTATCACAAATCTGTTGTCGAGGCAAAGCGCACCACAGCCCGGCGTAGTGTGGGGATTAAGCTGTAGTCGATGTGTAGTGTGTTTATATGCAAAGAGAGAGAACACAAGATGTGCTTGTCATTTGACTTCGCCAAAGGGAACATTGTCTTGCTGATGTTTTTTGTCTCTCTGCCTCTTGTTCCCTCCCTGGATTTGGCGTAAGGCGCTTGCCAGTAAAAAATGATCTCAAAGGCTTTCATCAATAATCGCACAAATACACGGCCTGATGTTGATTCTGCCTGCTCAATCAGTCTCAGACCTCTTTCATTCTCCCTTTGCATATTCTCTTGTTCCCTGTTTGTCTTTTGTGAAATATCATCTTTCTCCCTCCACTCCCTCCGTCCATGCTCGCTGTCCCTCACTCACCCCATTTTCTCCCCATCTCTTCTGCTCTCTCATCACTCTCTCTGGGGGGTCATTTAGGGCAAGATAAAGCCTGTATCTGTGGGTCCACAGGGAGTCTACCCTGCAGACAAGTAATGATCTAGACACACTCACAGGCACGCTCTTGCACCAACATACATAGACACAAAGAAGAAACTGCTACACACACACACACATTAACATACATGTTGCAGTAAGGACATGCACTTGATTTAATTCTTTTCTTTGCCTGCATCTCTAACAGGTCCAGGAACAGGGTGGGGCAGATGTTTAAAAAGCACCGCAGGGACACTGGCCAGAGAGCCCCGACTGCCTTTACTGTAAAGATAAAGGGTTGGAGGGGTAGCATGATGGAGAGAGGAAAAGGAAAAGCCTAGCAGAGAGGAGGGGTGGACGGGTGGTGGTGGGGGGGGGGGGGGGGGTTGAGGTGCAGTTTAGATTAAAGTAATGAGGACTGGAGGGAGACAGTGGGGAGAGAGCGATAAGAGAAAGAGTCTTTGCTCGGGTGCAGACAGAAGCTGTGATCTTCTTCGGCTCAGGGCTCCCACAAAATAAGAAGTGCTCGATTCACACTGATGCAGCACTGTGCTCGTCGGCTGCTCGTATTAAGCTCCAAGTTAAGAAGATGCTGCTTATCACACATCCGTTTGCTTTAGTTATAAACAACAGCGACATATTGTTATTTAAAGTTATGCTGCAGCTACAGTGACGGAAAGCATCCTACAGAGCACTGAAACCAATTAAACTAATGAAGTTACCACATGTGTCATGTTAAATATAATAAATACAGAATATCACAGTGAACTGGTGAGAAATTGAAGGATCAGAGAATGCAACAACACTGCAACATGGTGTATAATACTACAAGGAATCATTTTACAGCTCATTTTATGACTGGGAGGTTATCACAGAGGCAATCATTTTTCAGTATCCTCATGAGGTCGACAGTGGAAATACAGACAGCTCTGGACCATTCTGCTTTTTTTTTTTTTTTTTTAGGTCTCTCTGTTTGGACTTGAACAAGAACATTGTGTTTTTGATGCTGTTCTAATATCAGTCTGAACACAGTCTCAGTGCTTGTAGTGTAAATGTGTCCTTAAAGCTACAGTCTGAAAGGGTTTTTTTTCTTGTAGTCGAAGCATGCTCCAAATGATATGCCATTCTCCCAGCGTTAACACACGTCAAGTCCTCTGGGTCCTGTTCTTCAAAAAATGTGGCTTAACTTATTCAGGCTAACATGCTGCTATCAGGCTCAAATAATCCTGTTAATTCTCATCCAGCAAATTTGGTTCTTTGAAGGCAGTTTGAGGATTGATTCTTTTTTAATCCGGATGAAGTGATCATGTTTAAGTAAGAGAAAAAAGAAAGAGTTGAAAAGTTGAAATCATGAGTAGTTTGCATGATCATGTGATTGCTTTGCTTTTACATGCTGTGCTGGCAATCCTCCCAGCATGTATAGGACATAAATCTCTTTTCATGCATGTCGCTGCATTGTTACCACTGTTATTTAGTTCTACATTGTGCTACACAGTGTTTCTAATGTCTCCACACTCCCATCACTGTTAGATGTTAACCAGTGAATGTGGTTAGACCGACAGTGATGCTGCAATGAAAACCAAACCTCGTTATAACGGCTTTAATTGCATAAACATGATTCAGCAAAGTGACTTCTGTGGTTAATCATTTAATACAGTTTAGTGTTTAGGCTCTGGCTCCATTGATCCTCTAAGACTAATCTTTTAGTTAGTTTTAAATCAATTTGGATTGATTTAGTTTTATATTGTGTCATGTGTAAGGACAGGCAACTCTTGTGACAATTACACCATCAGATTTGAATGATAATGTCAATAACCTGTTTCATTATAAATATGAGAAAGTGAGACATTTGAAATTGAAAATGAGTTCATGTACAGGATGTAGTTCAGCCAAAACTGCCTGTTGATAAGCTTGAACTGTTGCAGATTTGGGCTTAAAGGATGAGTTCACAATTTTTCAAGTCTGTCTTAAAACATCAGTCAGGAACCCAAATAGACATTGAAACAGTTTTTTTTCTTTCTGTAATCATTCCTCCTGTTCGTATCGGTCATTAGAAGAACAAAATCTACAAGCCTCCTTAAAAAATGTATTTAAAGTTGATCTGCAGCTAACATTAAGCTTCAGCCGTCCAAATAAGTCAAATCAAGTAGATATCTTTCAGTCTTTTCACTCATTACAGTCTTTTTAATGCCAAAGTCCTTCTTTTTGTTACTACGCTTCCGCCACAGCTCAACAGGGGAACACAAAGAGGAAACCTGATACTAAAAACGACTGTAAATGTGTCAGATATCCACTTGATATGACTAACTCAGACAGCTGAAGCCCCATATAAGCTTCAGATCTGCTTTTAAATGCATTTTTGCACTAAAAGACTGTGTAGACACACTGTGGGTTTTGGCCCCCATCACTTACACTGAAAGCACACTTGAAGGAGATCTTTCAACAGCCAGCATGAACAGGAGGAATGATTACAGCGAGGAAAACCTCTTTCTGTGTCCATATGGGCACATGGCTGTTGTTTTAAGACTCACTTGAAAAATTGTGAACCTATCCTTTAAGGACTTTTTACTATGACAACAGAGAAAGATGCTTTGAGTCCATCTATCCTCAGATCACTCCTGTCGTCTTTGTTCAGGTGGTTGTCAAACTTCCAGTGTTTTTCTGATTGCGGACATTAATCCTCAGTACTCTGCCAACATCGAAAAAGTCCCTGCCTCACCCCATATTGTATATTAACATGCAGGATTGTCATCAACTGTGTGCTGGTATGTGTGTTGGCCTAAGACGTAAGCAGTAAACAGCCTTCCTGGAAAATTAATGGATTTCTTAGATGACCCGGAACGGCCTTTGGGGATTTATTAGAACTTGTTATACAGTAGCTCTCCACAGTGTGTAGTTGAAACAAAAAAGGTCTTGTCATTTCGTTGGCTTGCTCTTGAGTAAATCCTCAAATCATTAAAAAAATAAGTACGTTCCTGAGCAGTAACTCTTAGGCAGCTGGGGATTTAATGGCAGGACAAATTTTCTGTGCCAGGGTGCAGCTGTTCGACTGCCTGTCCAGTTGTTGCTTCTTTTTTTCCTTCCACAGAAGTTGAGCGAAGCAGCGAGCCGACATAAGGTCACCTCATGAAATTGTATGCCTTGTAAGCAAAGTCAAGCCAGAGTCACTGCACCTTGTAAACAGCAATAATAAGACGTGATACCTATTGATCCCCGCAGGGTAGAAAACTGCAACGGGAGATCAGACCTCAGGGTCAGCTGCCCTCGAGCTGATGAGGGATTTGGTTTCAAGGACTTTTCTATAGGGTCGGTTTTCATCACCATCAAGTTTTATATAAGATAGTTTTAGTTTGATATCTGATATCTCTGCCTCAATTCCCAAACAGTTAAGCTGAATAAAATTCAATTTGTGGTGCTCATAGTATTGAATGTGAAGCCCTAATGTGTACATGCATGAGCAACATCCCTGGTGCATTATATCATAGGTGCAAAGGTGCTCGAATAAAACAATAACTGCAATGTTGTATTAGGAAAGATCGGCTCCACCACTTTGATTTGTCCATTTGCTATAATCACAAGACGTACCACTCAACCATTCAAAACTGTTGTATAATGTGTCTATCCATAAAGAACAATGTTATCAGGTTTTATAGGCAATATATCATAGGTACAAAGGTGCTCTGATAAGACAATAACTGGGATATTGTTTCAGAAAAGATCTGCTCCTCTTGCATTTCTTCAAAGTGGCACATCGATTTTTCCCTTTATTATAGACACAGGACTCATTACTCAACCAGCCAAAACTGTTGTGTAATGTGTTCTGCAGCTTTGGGGGAGATTTGAGAAAATCTAGGCTTGGGCAACAGACAACAAAATATGTTTATTTATTTAATAGAAAACTGGTAGCATGGAGTTTGAAAGAGCTTCTTTTCCAGAAATGAAAGGTTAGTTATCTGTGTGCATGACATATGAGGTATAGATATAGATATGGGGTAGATGTGATGTCAAGGCAGTTAAATCACAGCAGAGTTGGTTGCATGAGTATTAAAACACTACGCATCGACAATATATCCATTGAATTTAGTCAGTTGGTCTATAAAAATGAAACTGTAACAACTGTAACATTGGTAGAAAATGGTGAGAAATGTCAATGCTGTTTCTCAAAGACCAAGATTCAACTAAAATGTCACCAAGAGACCACAAACCCAATATATTCAGTTTACTATCAAATAGGTGTAAAGAAACCAGAAAATATTCACATTCAAGGAGCTGGAACGAGGGAATTTAGCATTTATTTATTTCAAAAATAAACAATTCAAATCAATTATCAAAAGTTTTGACAAATGCAATCGAGACCTTGGATGTTGGTGTTAACACTATTTACGGGTTAACAGACATGAAGGTATAAGGAATGAGAAGGTCAAGTTGCATTATGGGGATTGTAGGATCCAGGGTATTTGGAGCTTGACTGTAAGGGACGAGATGTCAGGATGAAAATGCAAAACTAAGTTCCTGAAGTTCTAAATCAAAGTCAAAACAATGTGCATGGCTAGATTACACCAGAGGTAGTGCTAATTTGTGTGAACTGACCCTTTTAAGCCACGCTAGGTTGAAAAAAGGCTGATGCACCACCCTGCTGCTCCCTCCTCCCACAGCCGTCACTGTCATGCAGTGCTCATTAATTTTTGTGAATGGAGCTTCAAATTGCTGTCGGAGCATTTTTTAGCTTACGTAGCCTTTTACCCCGTGATCATCTGCTTGCTAGCAAAGTAGCATTTTCCACATCACTGTTGAAGGGCAACGTTAATGCTAATGCACCCCTCAGGTCTGAGAGCTGCCTGTGTGTGTGTGTATCCATTCACAGTGTTAGATGGTATGTCAGGCTTTGCCCTTGGTTTCCCGCAGCAACAGTCATCCTGTTACTGATGGCCGAACTATTGGTCATCTCCCTGGTGGCTGCAGAACAGCTGTGCATATGTGTGTGTGTGTGTGTTCAAAAACGAAAGGGGGGGTTGGTTAAGGTTGACATATGTGCTAAAGCTATGGGCTGTCGTACTTCGGTATGTTCACTGGTTTGGAAGACAAACAGCGTATGAGAGTTTAGGAATCATTCATCTTATATTGATGACAGAGTGAGAGCTCAAAGCCTCAAAGTGCATCTGCGTAGGTGTGCGTGTTATTTTTCTGAAACCTTACAGAGCGTTTGAGTTTTAAAACCCCCTCAGGAGAGGTCAAAGGTCATCATATGAGATCAGTACAGATGACTGGATCATGGAGAGAAGCAGCTGCTGTTGCCCCAGAGGACTGAGCATGAAGCCACCTTCATATGCTCTTTAGGCTGTCGTCAGCTGTGTGTGTGTGTGTGTGTCTATGTGGTGAACATCTGTGTGTGGGTCGGGAGGGAGGGAGGCAGGGAGGGGGGCACAGTTGTTATGTTTGTGTATAGATCATGTAGGACAGTTTTTTTATTTTCTATCTTTTCGCCCAGTGTGTATTTTATGTCTTTGGATTATATATCTATATTTGTTTGTGTCAGACGCTGTGACAGTGGCTTCAAACTTTGCAGAAAACTCTCCCAAAACTCTCTCATTCTTTTTCATTGATTCATGAACAGCTGACATTTTGGAGCCATCACGTTTTCACATTGCAGCAGGAGCGTTGTAGAGACAGAGAGAGAGAGAGAAAAGACCTCTGGGAGAGATGGAGGCAAGCTGACAGAAAGATAAAGACAGATGGAGACAAAAAGAAAAGATGTGCAGGGAAAATAGAGGAAATGAAGTTTAAATCACCTGCAGGGAGAATTTAAGAGAGATAAGAGGATCATTCCTTCACACATCTTCTTCTGAAATCATGTTGTGTTTGTGAGGTGCAACAACACAGCCACGGAAAAAAAGCTTGAAACAAACTGCTGCAAATATAATGTCGCATTAGCAGCAAGTAAAGCTGCACTAATCAATATGATCACATTAACACTGCTGAATGCTTGTACTATATGTGAATGGTGAACACACAGAGAAATATCAGCTGACTGCAGTTACCCTCAACTCTACAGATCATTTTAACCTCTTTCAGCTCATTGTTTTGGCTCATTTCCAGCTCTAAAGCTCTAAAATATGGAACCTGTATCAGACCAAAATATCTAATTTGACATTTGAATTAATAAGTCCTATTTGTATATTTTGTACATCAGAAAATGCCCTGTTAATACAAACATTTTGTACGTCTAAAAGACATATGGCGCATTAAGGTTTCCATGATATTGGCTTCAACCATAGAAATGGACGTAACATCTGTGACGTCACCCATTGGTTTGTGGACTGCTGCTCGGAAGTCAATAGTTTCGAATCTAGGCAGCGCCATCTTGAAAATTTCAGGTGCATGCTGGGAAAAATAAAAACACGGATTCTACTTATATGGGCATGAGGCGGAGTCATGGGCGAAAGTATGGGCGAAGCCAATGGCAGAACGGGGAGGTTGCGATTGGTTACAAGGGCTGGATCTCAAGGACATTGGTCAATCAACCTGTCAATCACGACATAGCCACGCCCTAATGCATACCCTGCTTTATCCTCAAATATAAAATCAGGGAGGCCAAAATTTCAGAGGACCGGAACTCCCTGCCTGGCTTCAACATGCCAAACCCTTTTTGACCTAGGGGCTGCGTTGGCCCTAACCCCTATGTTATGGTCATGAGGGCTTTTTATTAGTGAATGTGTTTGGGCTACGTACCTATCACCAGTTTTATACCAGTATTTGATCCAGTTGTGCAGGATACATCTGTTTGATGTTAAAAGGGTATTTTCTGTCATCTTAAGACATACAAGTTTGACTTAAATAGACATTTTGGTCCAATCTACATATACATACAATCTACATATACATACAATCTACATACTTTATCGCAACTGTTTGAGTTGAATTTCCATATAATGTTAATATGTTCAAAAATAATCATATCTGCTTAGGTACTGTAAGATTTTAATGCTCTTAATTACTGATCAATATCAAAAGTCCAGTATTGGTCTGCCTGTGGTCATAAAAAACACTAGATTCCACATATACTTTGGCTCAGTTTTAATCACTTTCCTTTTTCTATGTGTAACCATGGCAACGGGTTAAAATCACAGGAACGAACGGCTAACTTTTGCCTCGTAGCCTTTCACTGCCGAGGCTCAACATAGTCGGCTCTAATTTAAAATCTTTGGCGAATGACCACGATGTAAAGCGGATAATCCACTCTGAGGCTCTGCGTGCACTACTTAGTTGAGGCAAAGCGCTTCTTATCTTCACGTCATGTGTTGAAATCCTTTAAAACACACACCTCCTTGTGGATTATCCTTCCCTTAATCATTAAAACAATACACAAATGGGTCTTAATATCTATTAAGGTATCTTTTCTCCTGTGTCACTCGTCTTCTGAATCATCGTGTGCTAAAAGAGGGATCCGATGTCCTCCTTCGATGTGCTCATATCTGCACCAATCGTTAAGAGAAACCTAATCACACCTTTTTAATTAAAGAGGCCAGAGTGTCAGTGCAAGGAGGAGGAGGACGGAGGAGGAGAAGACGGCAGTAGATGAGGGTGGATAAAGGGAAGAGGTCGAACCTGTCTGCTGAAAGCCACTTAAATCCCTTTTTATTAACTGTCTGTGACACCTGATCTACCTCCATCCCCTCACACACACACACACACACACACACACACACACACTCTGAGCTATGAACCGGCACTTCTTATCACAAGAAACAGCCCCTTGGTTTCTGCTGCATAGTTTCATAGTGCTGACCCCGACGCACCGCTGCCAGTCTGTGCTTCATTTCATATTTAGTTTAATTCAAAACAGGTATTATGTGACATTTTCTTATGCAAATGGAAGCTAACCTTGAGCTGAAGCAGCCAGTGTAACTAAATGTAATTGACCGTCCGGGAAAAGGTGACATTTCTTAGGATAGGGATGAAGAGTTCATTCTGCTCCACTTTTGTTATAGGGGAATATATACGCAAGCAGCTGTAACAGTGAAAGAAGAAAAGGGCTGTTTAATTGCATTTCAGGTCATTTTGATCATCATTTCTATTGGTTATGATACTGGAACATAGTGGGAACTGGAAACAGTGTCAAAATATTTTCATTCTTCTCATTTTTCTGCTGTTGTCTGTCGTCCTTCAGCTGCAACTTTTGCACAAATTCAGACCACCTAGAGCCAATTTCCATTTTATTCGTTTGTTATTCACGCTGACTCTAATATTCACTTCTGAACACACCTTTAGGGGTTTCATTGTTGGGTATGAAATACAAACCACTTCTCTATCACTGGTTAAACTTTATATGACAATGAAGTTGCAAAGGTGAAATGTTTTTTTCCTGGCAGAGAGTTGCATTTCCTCCAGTGAATGTCAGGTGACGTTGATGTGACGAGGGCACAGTGAAAACGAAATAAAGCAGAACTAAATGAATGTGTCATGTTTAGTGTAGTGAATTTACTTGTCAGTGGTTTTTCACTTGATACAATAGCTGTAGATGACTTCCTGAAAAGAAAACATGAAAACATACAAGTGAACATCTCCAACTACTCAGACTGTGTTCAGACAAAACAGGAACAATGCCAAAGAGACAGGAAACATGCTAAAAAAAGAAACATTTTATTTATTAAAGAGTTGAACTGATTCCTTTAAAAAGGAACCTTAAAAGGGCAGCAAGATGTTTTAAACCCTGCGTAGGGTTCGCTGAGTGCCATTTAACACTCTGAAATTAGTTTGAGATATAAATTGCCTTGTGGAAAAGCATGAATTTCCTGTTTCTGTGATAATGGCTGTGGTGATAATGAATAAAACTACCAAATATGAATTTATGAATCCTTTGGGTGATTTAACAAGAAAAGATGCCAAACAGTCTGATTTCAGCCTCTTAAATGTGAGAATCAACAGCTGCCATTCAGCTTTTCATCATTGTAAATTGAATATTTGGAGCTTTTTGGGCTGTCAGTTGGACAAAACATGCTATTTAAGTGTCCTCCTGTGCTCTTCTCTCAATTTTCTGCAATTTTAGACACCAAACAATCAGCAGATAGCTCGATAATGAAAATAAATGATAAGTTGCAGCTCTAATATCCCCAATGATCACATTATGTTGTTTGTGCTTCTTGTGCTTGGGATGTGATGTTTTTGCTCGGCTTTATTGTAAATAAGGTCTCTACCTCAATACATCTCTGAGTCTAAATAAAGGTTGAAATGAAATGGAGAAAAAAAAAAGAGATCAGCTGACATTTAGAGGCTGACGGAAAGAGAAAGGAACACTCACATCAAGTATATATCAGTTTAAGCATATCAGGCATTTATCCAGTGAATCATAAGGCACTGCAGTAGAAAACAATACATCATGATGCACTGTTACTCTAACTGTAATGCATGCACTTCCCATTACCGCCAAATAAAGGGACACACCTTCTTACACACACATGCACACCCAAACCTATACTCTTGTTTTAATGTGGTTCAGTTGTCAAATGGATTTCTACTAGATTCTGCATCACTTTCTATGCTATGAGTCTTTGCATCCTCTCTTAATCTTTCATCATTATGTGGAATTTAAAAAGAGAAGCAAACTGCATTCCTGTGAAATCTGTGTCCTGTGAAGATTTAGGTTTGAAAGGAAAAAACAACAACAACAACACAAAAAAAAAAAAAGAACCAGACCGGTTGGATAAACCAGGGTTATGAATGAATAATGATTTCCCTTCCCTCAACATCTGCTGCGGTGCCCTAAAGCGAGGCACTTAATGACTCTGGCTGTACTGGAGAGCTCACAGATCTGACTGTGTGTAACCGTGTGAATACTTAGACCAATCATTTGACTTTCCCTCTATAACAAAATGTAAAAACTGTATGTGATGAAGCTATGAATGACAAGATATCGCTATTTTTAGACTACCAACTCACCCCAAAAACCACTCAAAACTGTGTGCCTACAAGTCTATACATCGATCGGTGTGAGAGCATTAGTGCATGTTCAGAATCAGAGAAGACTTTTGTGCATTTGTGTGTCCCTGCATGTGTGCGTTTATGCACATTCCTGCTGAGCGCGGGCCGCTGAAGCAGCACGGTCGCAGCTGTTCAAGCGTTTCAGAGCTACAGCGGGAGGAAAAATGAAAGTCAGTGTCTCTCACTTTATCTTCCATGAGTTGACACAAGGTCAGCTGTCATTTTGTCACTGAACGCTTGAAATCACTGTTTGGGAAACATACCTGCTTTAACTTAGAGGCCCGGGACTCATTTTTCCACCACGGTTGCTTAAATCTGCACATGAAATGATATCACAAATCCTGCCTATTCATGAGCTTTGTGTTTCTCTCAGAAGGATGACTCTTTGTTGTATACTGTGTTTAATTAGATTTTTTTAAGGATCGTTTAAAGGTCACATATACTTTTTTTGTGTTATTTTTATACTGCTATGACGTCGGATGTCTTTGTTAAACATGGTCAAAGCTTCAAAACACGTAAAAACACTTCCTGAAAGTCAAAACCTGCTCTCAATGCTTGGTTTGTAATGTTACCTCTACTCGTGACTATTCGCACATTCCCACAAAAGCTGGTCCAATTGTTCCGCAGACTCTTTGTGTTGTCCACTTGCATATGTCTGATCTGATCTGGGCCCATACATGGAAGTTATGTTTAGATTTTAGAGCATCAGAGTATAAGTATAGACCTGGAAATGTACATGATACGTCCCCTGTAAGTCATTTATCAACCAAACCACAAATTCATAGACTCCAGCTTTTAAATTACTGCTTTACTCTAATGGATGTCACTGCAAGGTGAATATATTTAGGTTTTGGACTCTACTTTGGACATTGTACAGTATTTTAAACTTAACCACTTATCAATTTGTTCATAAACAGTACGACTATTACTTGCAGCCTGCAAACATCCTGTGAAATTTAATTTGAATACCAGAGTGGTTGGAAAATATTGTTTCACCAAGCTCCCTGTGTGTGTAGCAAACCCTTAATGATCCGGTTCACTTGAGTGGGTGGGAGTAACACTGCCGCTGTTAGTCGTTTCCCACTGGGGTCATCCATGCTTAAAAACGATGCACTCATGGTTCTCCGGCACAATTCGGATAAAAGCATCCACCAAATGACATACGCAGTGTAAAATACCGCTGCTCAGAGTGAGGGGAGCACGGCTTCGTGTCTGTTGGCATGTGTGCAGATAGTAACAGGACTGTGTAATCAAGGAGAGAGACACCGGCCATTGTTATGCAAGTGAGATGCCACCGAGAGAGACTTGGACGCCTTCCCAGGTTCCATTGCTGTCGTAGCATTTTAGCAGCGCAGGTCAAGTGACACTGGGGAGTTTCTGCCTCAGAGGACTCTCACCGTGAAGTGCTGTTTGTTTTTCACATATCCCTCGTTACTGACGGGACCTAACGGACAGGGGCATCTGTCCAAGGTGTGAGCCAAGAGAATATAAAAGGGCGGAACAGTGGATGTGACTATTACTGCTGTGAAAAGTAATAAAGGTATCATTCATTGTATTATTACACAGTGACAAAAGCTGAGTCCACACTACCTTCTCCTGCTAATGGATCCTAGCAATTATTTGCTGAATAAATCCTTCTCACCATGTCCGTCTCTTCCTCTTGTTCGCATTCTCTATTCCCTTTTTTCTCTCCTCGTCTTTGCTTCCTTTCATCTTTTCCCTACCGTTTTCTCCTCTTGTTCCCTAATTCCCTGTTGCCCATTTTTACCGGCATTCTCCTTCCTGGCTCATCCTCGTTTTTCGCTCTCTCATTACACCTGCCCTCGTTCTCGCTCTTACCTACTCTACCTTCGCCTCACTCTCGTCTCACTCTCGCTCTTCTCTCTTTTCTTTCCTCCCACAGTCCCAGTGAAGCCGAGAGCGATGTCGCAGAAGAAGATATTCCTGGTCTTCGTTGCCATCAGTACTGTCAGTCTTCTGCTGCACCATGGGGGCCACTTGAGCTGGTGAGTGATTGAAACACGCCCACACGTATGCAAACACACACATACTGATCACATTATATAGCCTCTATCGCTCTGTAAGTCCATATAGAGCTCATATTTGATCAAAAATGTGATGGTTGAAGCTAATGTCTGTTTCGTTTAAAGTCCAATGAATTGTAGAGGCACTGGCTTATTATAATAGCCAGATATGGACGCTAGTTCGTCGAGGGACCAATTATAAGAGTAGCTGGATCGTAGTTCTTTGACAGACCTGTATTCTGTTCTCGTACTCTTGACAACTTCATACTTTGCTCATGAAACCTTTTCCCCATCTGTGTCTTTACTGCCTCACTTCATTGAACATTATTACTCAGCCCCTTGTCTTCCTACTTTCCACTTACCATATCCACGCCTGTTTAATATCGGACTCTCTGGTTTGATCTGTAGTGAATATTACATATCATAATACTGCAAAGTATCCAGTATGTATTCTCACATTTCTAAGTATAATTGGACTTGTCTGTGATTTTTTATTTAGCTCTTTTGCTGTAGACAAATGTGTATCTTATACGTTTGACTACAGTGAGACTCCCAGTGCTTTCATTATTCTCTTTAGAAATATGATCCCATATTTTATAAACACATAATGACCATGGCCTTCATACTTTGTGTCAGTCGTATGCTCACGACTGTACTGTAGTTCTGGGCTTTATGCTTGAAACCAATGTTGCTTTATTAACAGTGATGCTCATGATACCAAAACCTCAATTCAGGGTATAATGTGCTCTGTTTTTCCCAGCTTTAAAATCTGTAAACCTCACTGTGTGGATCTGTTTAGGAACATTTTTTCATGTAACATGAGTATGGCACTAAAAACAGTCTGTGGCTCACTGTGACTGAATCATCGTGATGGTGGAAAACAGATTTTATGATAAATAAACTGTATTTAATATGACTAGTCAGTATTGGCACATGTACTGATCCAGCTATATTAATGTCTTTCAGAGTATGTATGTATATATATATATATATATATATATATATATATAGATATCACAATAGCAAAATGGATTCAAATCAAATAACGTAACTCATTTTGTTATTTTTTAATTACAATTGTTGGAAATCATATCAGTATATGAGATACTAGAATTTTGTAAAAGGATAACACAGTAAGTTCATTTAATCATGAAAAGGCTCAACTGAAGAATCAGTAAACATTCATATTGATTTATAGTTCAGCCCCGGTAACGAACATTGTGGACACACTTATATCTTGCACTTCAACAGCTTTATGCTACTATCCAATCTGCCCCTTTGTCTCAGTCTCATATCTTTCCGATTCTCCTGCATGTTCACTCTCTAACTTTCCCATTCTTCAGCCTCTCACTCCACACTCCATCTGTGCCATTATCTGTTCAGTGCCACTGCAATTACGTCTGTAATGTCACAGTTTTATTTGGAGTAACTGCTTCTTTTTCTGGAGTTAATGGAGCTTAAAATAAATGATTACTTTTCTTCCTACAGGACCATGGAGGCCTTCCACCTCGGCTGTCCTGCCCTCCGTTCCCACCCTTCCCCAGGCCTGAAACCTAAGCACACCAATGTGGCCTTCCTCAAGACCCACAAAACGGCCAGTACCACCATGCAGAACCTGCTGTTCCGCTTCGCAGAGCGCAACAACCTGACTGTGGCGTTGCCTGTGCAGGCCTGTGGCCACCAGTTCTGCTACCCGCGCTCCTTCACCTCTCATTTTGTCCACCCCCACACGCTGCCGCCAAACATCATCACCAGCCATATGCGCTTCAACAAGGCAGAAATGCAGCGTCTCATGCCTAACGACACGATATACGTCACAATCCTGAGAGAGCCCGGCTCCATGTTCGAGTCCTTGTTCAGTTACTACAACCAGTACTGTCAGAGTTTCAAGAGGGTCCCCAACGGCTCCCTGGAGGCTTTCTTAGCTGAGCCCTGGCGATACTACCGGCCAGATGAGAAGGACTCCATGTACGCACGCAACACCTTGACCTTCGACTTGGGCGGAGACAAGGATCGCCCCGCAACAGATGTGGCATATGCACGGGCCTTTGTGGCGGAAGTAGACCGGGTGTTCTCCTTGGTGATGATTGCAGAGTACTTTGATGAGTCACTAGTTCTCCTTCGCCATCTCCTCTCCTGGGATCTGGACGACATCCTGTATGTAAAACTCAACATGCGGACACCGAGCTCCAAACGGAGCCTCACTCCAGGCCTCCCTGCCAAAATCCGTGCCTGGAATTCTTTAGACGCACGACTTTATGACCATTTTAATGCCTCACTGTGGCGCCAGTTATCAGCTCTGGGTCCAGCTTGTGTTGCCAGGGAGGTCCGACTCCTTCGACGAGCTCAGGAGAGGCTGATGAGAAGCTGCTTCGGTGGGCGGATGCCGCTTCTTCGCTCTGCTGCGCAGATCAAAAACAAGGACCTCCGACCCTGGCAGCCTAGCGGAAAAGTCGACATAGTGGGTTACGACCTCCCTGTAAATCTCAGCCGTGGGTTCTCGAGCCTGGCCCAGGAGCTCTGCCTCAAACTCATCATGCCAGAAGTCCAGTACACTCGGGTTCTCCTACGTTCCCAATCAATCCGCTACCGTCGAGGCTACCAGCTCCGGCCTCCACAGCAGACACATCCGTTACAGCAGCCCATACGCACAGTCCTGCCCCGGCATCCTCAAGTCCACCGCAGCCAACCACCGCCTGCAGCCCCTGGTCCTGCATCAGGAACAGGGTCCACCTCCACCTCAAGTCCTGCTGTAGGAACTCAAGGTCGGACCACAAAATTAGGGTCCCCACAGACCCAGGCCTCATAGACTAGAAATTAGAGACTTGAATATTATTGAGTGTCCAAAGACTGCATTGCTCTACCCATCCTGACCCACGAGACAGGAGTCGGGGCTGTTCTTGACTCAATGTCTCTCCTGTCCCTTCTAGACAGAGTTTGGGATAAAGATAAAGGAGGGAAAGGGGGTTAGACATATCTGGACTTGAACTTGAATCTCTCCCCTCTCTGGTCTGTGAAACAATATCAGGGTTGGCAGACACAAGGGGCGGGAGAAATCCACACTGGGACTCGGCTCAGTTGCACGCCTCTGCACGCAGAACCACAGCGGACTGGAGAGAGTTTTAGGTGAAAGTGGCTCTTTGAAGCAAATCTGTTATGTGCAACCGGGACTCAATAGGGAAGTGGCGATATCGGGCCTATTGTGAGGCACAGAGTGAGCTTTGTGTGTATCACACTGGTATAGTATCACGTTACTTGCTTTCATTCTCTGTTTCTCAAGCTCTCTGTCTCTCTGTCTCTCTAACATATGCCACTTAAAGTCCTTGAGAGAGAGACATAATGACATAAAGGGATCAGCTGTCAGGCCTGCAAAGAGCCTCCTAAGAGGCCAGACAGACATTGAGATCACCTCCAACCATTAATACAACAGCACAATCAACAACTCTTCTCTTCTTGCTTCCCTCTTCCAAACTCTAGACCTGAAAGCAACGGAGGGCGGAAGGGGGAAAAAGAGAGAGATTTATCCTGCTGGATACTCTAGTATTGCTATTACTCCCACAGAAACTGAATATGGGCATGTAGCCTGTGTCTCTTTAGCCTTCAACCTCCTCTCCTGCACCCTGTCCTCCATTCTCCATCCTTACATCCCCGCGGTTACCCTCCGGTCAGCCTCGGTACAGAGAGCAGCTGTGACATCTTGCTGTCTTCACCCCGGCTCAGACTGCCAGCTGAATGCACATCTTACATCGTAGAGACTTTACTTAAAAAGGTTTCTGGATGTTATGGTGGGCTTATATTTTAAAATCTTGGGCAATAAGATCTCCAAGCCTATGTTCTATATTGAAAGGCATGGATTTAATAACCTACCAGCAACCTCAGCAACACACACATACCGGCACAAACAAAAAAATGTAAAGCAAATTGACAGAACAAAGACGTGAAGCCTGTGGGTCGCAGTGTTTGAATATTTAATCATCTCCTCTCACAGCCCTCCTATGGCGCATGTTCTTTGGTTACACGGCCGTACATTTTCATTGAGGACACGTCGAACCGGGCTACAAGCTGCTCATACTGAACCCGAAGCGGAAGTACGGGAGGACAAAGGGAAGGCGACGACTCAGCACGCTCAAAGCCTTGTGGGCCAGCTGGCTAGCTGGGATCTTAAAATGTCATCACCTATCTCAGCTGTGATCCATTTTTAATGCATTCCACTCATATTTAATGTGTCATTTATGTTCTTTTATTCCTCAGAGGGGTACTGCTAAGTAACCGGGGGGCAGAGAGGAAGGATGTCTGTGTGTTCATGTATTTGTGTGTGAGTGTGTGTACCAGGAAGTGGCTCTCTCTGCTTCGTGTATTGTATTTTTGTCCATGGCCAGCAAGGTTGGCATGGCAACAAAAGAGAATAATGTGTGTGTGATTTATGAAAACTATGTATAATTTATTATAGGGACCTAAAGAGTCCCATTACTGTATTTTTAACTGTTATTTTTCATGAATCACTGGATAAAAACTGTGCTTAGCCGTCACGTTAGTGGACCATCATATGTTCAGAAAACCACTTCAGGCAACAGAGATTGTACAGGGCATGAGGAAACGGTATAAGATATTCATTCTGTACATGTTTTACATAATGCAAAACTACAAAGACCACATCTGAAACCACACACTGAAACAAGTGTAGTCGCTTTAAAATTAATCTTTAATTCAAGCGGCGTTAAAGTGCTCAACCACACAAGACTTTTGTGGTTGGGAGCCTGCCGCTCTGTGGGTTACCTATAATGAAAAACACACAAACCGCCGCTGCTCCAATAGGAATAAAAAGTGGGGCAGGTGGAAACCCAAGACATGAGTGGAGGACACACACTTTATGAAGTGGCAGTGAATATTTGAATTCAAAGTGTGCTTAACTGAAGGTATCGGGGAACCTCAATCCTCTAATGTGTACAGATTGTGTAGTATTTCTTCAAGGTATATACACTGTAAGAGCAGTCTTTGGCTCTGCTCGCTTTAAAAAGGATAAGGTTAGTGTGTGTTTTTCTACATTATCCTGTCATCAACGAATTCCAAGAAAAGACCAGAACTAACGATGTGGGAGTCTGTCTCTAAGACTTTCCAGCTCATCTACCCTGTCGGTGGCACTTAAGCCCATTCGTTCTCACAAAAGATGTAAGTGTTTAAAAACAGGTGATTAGTATAAAGCTCCATTTTTAAACCAGCAAAGGGCATTGTAGCAAACATTAGTCAGTATTAAAGAACAGATTTTATGTTGGGGACTGTTTTTGATGCTTAAGTAACATCTACAGGATGGGCTTTGGCACCAGGCATTGGAAACATCGACTGCACTCGTTAGGATCAATTAATAGGTTTTTTCTCCACAAGATTTGTTGACTATAAGAATAATGTAGATGATGTTGAAGTGAACAGAAATCTTGCTGATGCTGACCCTCAGTTATATTTTAATTATCTCCTGAGCTGCTTCTTGAATCTGCTGTAGAATAACACACAATTATTTATTTGTATATCTGTCAGTCAATAAGCATTTATGGAGACCCAAAGTTTTAAGTGTTTAAGCTAACAAAATATATAATACCACCATAAAAATGTGAAATCCTTAAAACTCAGCTCATTATTATGCTTCTTTTTACAATAGCAGTTTACTACTATTCATTTTTAAAATATGTATTCAAGCAGGTTTAATTCCAAAAAATGTCCTTTTCCCTAAGTGTATTTTGGCAGTCTAATCATCAAGCAGCAGCCAATCATATGAATTGCACTGCTGCTCTGTTTGTGTTGATTGTGCCACACTGAAAAAGAAAATATTGAAACACATATAATAAATAAAACATTCATTCAGTCTGTTTTGGAATATAAGATGTGGGAATTAAGTAAAAAAAAAACTGTTACTATGGAAATAAACAAGATGAAATAACACTTTCACAATAACAAGCTGAGTTTTTAATATTTATTGGATTATTTGATTATATTGTATATTTTTATTCATATAGTTATTTATGTCATTTTATTTTGGGTCTCCAGAAGCATTGGAAAAGCAAAACTGATTTGAACCAATAACCTGGAGTTCATCTCATCAGGTACTGTAGGAAAACAACACTAAACACAATAACTATAGTAGCTGCAAAATAGACGTTTTCAGACACTTCTCTTGCTATGTTTGTGTCTGACTGTGAGTCAGCTAAAAAAGTATGTCTGTATTTCTACACAACTGTTCATTTATGATCCATTTTTCCACGGCTGTGATTCTCTCTAAGTGCTCTTTTGATGGTACGAGTCATTCTCTGCTTCTTGTGGGAGAATTTCAGTAATGGTCATGCTGTCATGTGACCGCTATTCTTCTCTGAAAATGCCAGTGGGGCCATAAAAACAGTATGCTAAAAACTCATCATTTTCACATTAGCTGCCCCCTTCTTCTCCTCCTCATTTTAAAGTAACATCACGAAGCTGTTGTTTTATATATATTCATTCTGCTAGAAAATTAAACCGGGCTTCTTTCTTGTGGTGTCAAATATTGCAAAGAGAAAAAAAAAAAAGGAAGTTTATTGTCATCGGGTGAAAATGGCATACTTGATAATTCTTGAACAATATTTTCCTCAAGCGGCATTGCCTCGTTGATCTGCTCTTCATTCATTCCCGTCCTCTGTTTATGGATTTATCTGTGAAGTGAGAGACTTTTTTTTTTCATTTTTATTCTGGTGATAGAAGAGTTTGAGTGTGTGACGGGGCTCTAAACAAATGGCCAGCGACAATCAGAGCTAGGGGCCCCAAAGCTTTGTAATGAAGGACACGAGTGTGACAAATAAAGTTTGGATGATTTCAATTCATCTGCCAGTGTGCGTGTTTTTGTTTCTCCCACTTCTCCTTTCAATGCAGATTTATTCAGATATGCGCTGAGTTGAATTATTCTGAATATATTCTGAGTAACACACACACACACACACACACACACACACACACACATGCTCTTCATCAGCGGCAATACATAACACACAGTTACAGTTGCTTCAAATAAGATTCGGATTCTAAACGCTTCCTATTTCCCTGAAGACCTGAACCAGACATTTCAGCCTGCAATCAGTCATTTGAAATTACCTCCATCCAGCACGCACGCTTTAAATGAATGAACAAATTGCTTCTCAAAAGGACGAAAACAAAATGCAAAGCAGTGTGTTTCATATGACTGTGATTGAAGCAATCACACTGCTGTGCCCCCCTCTGCTTGTCTGTCATTATGGCCCGCTGTTGCCATGGCGGCGCCTGCTGTGAGGTGGCCCTCTGGACAGGCTGCCTCTTTGTTTTTCTACTCACATCTTTCACCTTTTGTATAATCATGGTTATAATCATAAGTGTCATTATAATAATCACACTAGCTTTAGTAATAACATAATAACCACAGTGTATATCAGAGGGGAGACATGGTACCAGGTTATCTGCAACACTTTCTTTCCTTTTTCTATTTATATTGACTTCCATTGTTCTCTCTCTCATGATTCCTTTAAGCCAAAAAACCTGACAAATGTGTGCAAAGTCTGCAAATATGCACCCTGACAGCACTGCATGTAGTTGGCAATTACCAAACAACAATGTACAGGAAGCAAAAAATAAAAAAGTACAACTTAACCCCAGGTAGCTTATTCATTAAGTAAATGATGCTCTTTAGTAGTGACACTGGCAGTGATTACCTTCAGCTGTAGGAATTAGAGAAATTTACTCGAGAGCTGCAGCCAAAAGCAGAGGATACAGGAAATACTGTGGGTAGGGTTGTAAATATAAACTGCATGACTTAGCATGGCTAGCGTCCACCAAGTTGTAAATTATGCTGCGATATATCAAACACTTCACTGTCATTAACTTCTGTCACTGTCTTTACACTCAATACAATCAGCCAGCATTTCTCCTTCTCCGCTTCTTATTTTGTCACTCAGTTATAAAAACAACTGTATATTTCTTGAGTGAGAGGTCAATCCCTTCACATCTCTCGTGCCAGATAAACACTGGAGATCATCAAGTGGGTCAATTCACAACTGGAGGCACAAGTTCCACATATGGCACTTTTCCACTACAAAGTTCCAGCACGACTCAACTCGGCTCGGCTTGATTCCAGGAACGACATTTTCCATTACAAAAGGTACCTACTCAACGTGGGCGGGGTCGTCATAGCACGGCTCTGCAAAACTGCCGTGACTTCATTTTATATGTGACACAAACACATAAACAATGGAGGACATGGAGGCGATGGTGTACTTGCTGCTGTATGTGGCTTTCTGTCACACACAAAGCAAGAAAACTGAGCCGTATGGTTGTAACACTGTTGCCGGAATTTTAAAACATTTGATTCTTGTGTGGGACGGCTCATGACTCTTCCAGCGCCAACTCTTCTGAGCAATCAGTGGCCGGCAGTCTGTTGACATCACATTTAGTATCGGCTCGGCTCGCTTGGTACCTCAGCAGAGCAGGTACTAAAAAAGTACCAGGTACCAGGTACTATCCCTAGTGGAAACGCAAAAAAAACTGTCATGCTGGAACTGTGTAGTGGAAAAGCGCCAATAGACATGAATGGGATGAATTTTGGTCAGACTGCACCATTAAAGGCCTCAGTATGCTTAAAAAGAATTACTTGTCAGATCATCTGTAGTGACCTGAAATGTGTCGTAACTTTTCAAACCAAGGAGTGAAGAGGTAAGGATCTCGTCCATATCGTCCACCCCTAAGGTGACTGTAAGATGTCTGCAAACATGTCTGTCATCATTCTACATGGACGAGCCGACATTCACATCCACTTCACGCAGCGATTAGCCAGCTGTGCGGAGGTGACAAAGTACTCAGGATATCAACGTCAATCTCAAGCTCTCCTTTGTCATTCATCTATTTGTGTCACTTTTCGCGTCAACAGCTGAGTGCGCTACTGCAACTGCCTTCCAGGGGAGACTCAAATTATAGGCTGTCTTTGTTTCAACCCCCCCCCCCCCCCCCTCCACCTTCCTCCGTTTCTCTTTCTGTCTCTGTGAGTCAGGTTTTTACTTCACCTTTGAGTGAAGCCTTTCAGAATAGCTAAAAATAATGTTTCCATCATGGTCGCACAAATGAGTGACCCTTATCCTAATTTGTTAGCTTCAATGCATCAAGACTGCAAACACTTGGAGAAGACAATGATCTCTTGGAGGTTTGTAGAGGCGGTGATTTACAGCCTGAAGGAAAAGTATGATGGTTGGCTTTTTGTGTCACGTTCAAGTGTGGCCATTCAGGAGCGGTATAAACACTTTCATCCTTTAAACACTGTCGAATTACACGTTGTATGAAAGTTTGTTTGAAGCATACTGAACCCTTAAAAGCTCCCCCCACAGAAAATTACAAACAAGCTTGTCAGAGTGAATAATGCAGCTGCAACAAAATGGACACTCACTCGGGATATCAGGCTACAAGCACTCACAAGATCACATTTAACTCCGCAGCACACAAACAAACAGAGAGCCGTGTGCTGCAGCATCATGCACTCAAACGCATTAAATCTCTTGTTAATGTATCAGTAGGCTTTTACACATGCACACAAGGGCCTCTTAGACACAAACAAACAAACAAGAACGATCCCCTGCGACACAAAAACCAAAATGAGACCTCAAACACCAACAACGCAACACACACACACACACACACACAGGGAAATTAAGGCTTAAACACTTCACCACTATGGGTTCCATTAATCCCATAACCATGTATTTATGTGTTACGCACATGCTGTTCTGTGTAACCATTTATGGGATTATTCGTTTGGAAGTGCACAAGTGGAACTGGTCCTAGCTTGGTTCAAGTGCTTTGCCTTGATTGCACTATGATTAGGTCTGAAATGTCAGGTACTTATTCATCATCAAGGAGAAAGTGCATTTTCAACCTTTATGTACTGCGACCCTGTGACTCGCCAACGTCAGAAAATAATTAATAAAATAAAATAACAGAAATGATGGCCCTGGAGGTTAAATGTGTTTACACTTCAACATTAAATCTAACAGTAGCCGCACACTAAAGTAAAAAGCCACTGTTTAGATTGACTAGACCGTTTTAGAGAGAAATGATGTTTCACCTCTGGATAATGTATGACATCACACGCTACCTGATCATATTTCCATCTACCAAAGTGACTAATTTGCTTGTTCGAATCTTCACAGTTGTTGAAATATGTCAAACAAGCAGAGAGGTGAGCAAAGCATGACCTGGACTTGGACCTGACACTGCTCTATAGACTTGTTGCTAGATTTGAAAACAAGAACACTGACATCATGCTTTCTTCACTTACGAACAACAGCGGCTTGATGACAGAGCTGAACATTTGAGGTCCCTTCTCACTGTGCTGTCTGAGACTTAGGTTGACAATCATGGGAGAAACATGATCAAATTTTGGTCATCAGTCCAGAACAGCGGTCCCATTTCAGATCACACTCTGAGACTTGTCCAATGACAGCTAATTTGTAGCTCTGGTGACTGAATACGGCCTGCAGCAAAGTATGAAAACTGTCAAAAAGTTTGGACCAATCGTAGACTTCTCCTACGATTCACGTCTACAAACTAACCAATCAGAATATGACACGAAAAGACACAAAGTACAGTGGCTGGCGTGTCCCTATGTAAAGGGCATTTTGAATGACTCCAAAACAATGAAGCTTTCATATCATTTTTGTAGATATACATCGTAGTGCTATGAATCAACACACATTAATTGCACAATCTGACGTGTCTCAAAATGATACTGTACAGTCTCATACGGATTGTGACCAAAATCAGAGCCATGTTACACGGTCTGACCTACAATAAACTTAATGGATCAGTGTTGTCGCATTGTCTAAAAGTGCCTTAAATCACAAAATTAAGGACTTGAAGACTTGGCCTCCAAAAGGCTTGGTTAACACCTGAAAGTGGCGACCTTAGATCCTGACATTGCCTAATATACCTTGGATCCGTCCTTAAAGACTTGACATCATGTCTCGAAGGATTCTGATCAAATTACAAAAAAGAAAACTTGAAGACTCTCTAAAGGTTTGATTTGACTTGAGTGCACGAGCATTCAAGTCTGATTCAGAGGCCTGAAAGACTTGGATCTTGACTTTTGAACACTGTTGTCACTCAACCACACTAATTTGACATATGTAAGACTTGCTCTGGTGGACTTCTGCACAAACAGGTCTGCAGACAAGTTTAATATGATCACACCTGAGCCAACTTCATTCATTGGTGAAGACTGTGAGATGCAGTTGAGAGCTTTGACCTGACCTTTGAGTTGGGTTTATTACATACCGTCCCAAAGGTCAAGAATCCTTCCATTTCAGTATTTTTTTGACCATCCATTAAACAATTGTATATTAAATTGGACTTATATTTCTCTGTAATGGATTTCTGGTGGTGCTAACATCCTCATGTTTGTTAGTTTTCTTGCACAAAAGTTCTTTAAGGTGACACGAGGAAACTTCTGGAAATTTGAAAGGTAAAATTTAAATGAAAAATAAAAGCCATGTAATCAATATTTTTTTTCCTAACATTCACTATGAAAAAAATACAGAGGATAAATCGCTTAAACTGTAATCAATGACCAGATGTTTAGCTGTCTCTCCATGATGACATTTGTGTTTTCAAAAAAATATAACATCCACCTCAGTCACCAACCCCCCCCCCCCCCCCCCCCCCCCCTTCTCTGTGCACTGCTTTTACATTTCAGCTTTAACATGAACAAGAAAATGCACGCCGCTCTCCAGCTCTCTTTTGTCAGGCTGTGTTGGCAGCGGATGTTGCACGCTAAATGCAGTCCAGCTTTGTGAGTCACAGAGACCAAGGAGGCACCGTGGCACCGAGGTTTGAATGTATTTTTGCCTTTTGTGAGTCAGAGCGTGTTGGAACAATGCTGAGGCGCAGGAGGCTGGCTGGGTGGGCTGTTAGAGCAGCTTATCCATGATAATATACGCTCATCCCCTCTCTGAATAACTGCTCTGCTGGGCTCAGAGGAGCCACCGACAGCGAATCTACCATTTGTTCCTGCTTACCCTCTATCCTCTAGAGAAAGAATTTATAGTTTTGCATATTTCTCAGGGGCAGAAGTTATATAATTGAGTGAGTTAAACCTTGACTGGTGAAGCCAAAGAACCAGCTTGTACCAGCCTGACTAAGTTTGAAAGGTGGGAAAGTTCAAAAGAGGAGGAGGTTAGTGCTAATGCTAGCTAGTATTGATTATTGCTTAGGTTAGCTAATTGGCCAAGTTTAAGCTAGCCAAACCACTTTGTAGCAGCTTAATGTTGGTCTTTAATGAACATGGCCACTTATTTCTTCACTTCTTATTTTCTCCACAATTAAGATTATTGCACCTGTTTTTTTTTTAACTAAAACAAACATGAACCTGTATGAAAGGGCAGATAAAATGAACAAATGTGTTAAGAAACTGTTGTTTTGTTGGAAAAGTGCATGGAGGTGAAATTTGGTGATTAATTGGTGTGTGAATCATCATTTTTTTTCAGTTTCCTCACAAAACACAAATCCAATTTTAAATTGTCTTTAAAAATACTCAACCAAAGTTTTACCTGCTAAAAGCTAGGCCTGTGCAGGAGTTCAGTGAAGCAGGATATGTACTCAAAAAGCATGACTCACCAGCAGCAGAAAAGGTAAGATAAAAGCAAAGTTTACATGATCACAAAACCAGAAAGGTCAGCATCGAAATAAAGGGAGGCGACTGTCAAAAAAAAAAAAGGTTGGCAGAATGACAGAAGACACAAGAAGATTAAGGGCAGGTACACACGCAGCCAGGTATCTAGAAAAACTGAGGGAGGGGGGAATATTTGCTTTTATAAATACCCGGCTACGTGTATACATGGCCTAATTAATTGAGTGTAGATAATCAGGATAAGAGCAATGACTGAAGAGCATGTTTATATGCTGGGGGAGCTGATGAGGGAATTGGGAGTAGGTGTGGCGATCAGGTGACCGTTAAAAGCTGGACCGCACAGAGGATGGCTGATGAAGACTGGAGAGAACAGCGGCTGGCTGACTGGCAAGAGAGAGGGGGGGTGGGGGGGGGGTGCCAAAAAGATGATGAAATAAGGCCGACACACACACTTGAAACGAACTAGAATGTGTTAATTCAACTCACTTGCTGGGTAAAAAGCTGGCCGTCGTAGTGTGTGTGTGTGCAACCTTATTAAATGGGGATGAGGTTTCACACACGCATTCATAGAGTTGCACTTGCTTTTTTTACACTAAAAGTGACAGAAGTATGAAGAATGAAAGTATAAAGTGTGATGGATGACTTTCTAACCACAGCACATCTATCCAATCACTCCTGGAAGCGGCTTTAAAAAGGTCTGATTCAGCCTCTTTGTGTCCAACACTGGAAAGCTTCTAGGGTGAGGGAGGTTTCAGGTGCTGTTATAATATCAGACAAGCACTTTATTTAAATCATACCAGCTCATAACCATCTCTATGCCAGTTTTTGTACAGCTGGCTACTAAACTTCAAATCTGACATCATTTTGGTCATTTATCTTGCTTTCTCTTCTTTTCTTCTTTTTTTTTTTTTTTTACATCAAGATCATTTCACCATCCACACCCTCCATGTCTCTCTGGATGTAGCCTTTCCCACAGAGCAAAGATGGGGTGGACAGATGAAGGAATGAAGTGATGAGAGGATCTGGAATGAGGTTGATTTTCCATGTTGAGAGGAGTTCTGTCAGCTCGGATCACCCACAGCAGACGGCCGGGACTGTAATCAAGTTTTAGCCGGAGGGACAGACGCTTGGACAGCCATCAGCCAACGTTATTTGTTGCTGTTTTTGTTTACATGAGCCAGTGAAGGGATGGAGGTTAGGTCTCATTTCTGTGACCGACTTAATTAGTCCCTATCCCTCCTTCTCTCTTGTATGTGTGTGTGTGTATGTGTGTATGTGGGGTTGGGGATATGGAGGCATGCCTGAGGGGAAAAAAAGAGGAGCTAAATTGGCTCTGCATAAACATGAAATAAACAAATACTTCAGCACAAGCACACACTCATAAAAGGCATCGCAGGAAAATGCAGCTTCTCGCATAGGCGTGCCTCGACTCACAAAGTGACATGCATAGACACGCAGATTCACAAACACCTTAATTAAACGGCATCACAGGGGGTTCTGCAGGGGGTTGGCTACCTTCAAAGCTGTCTGTGTATGCAAATAGAAAGGGCAGCAGTGAGAAAAGGCTGGAAACGATACAGAGAAACCCCGAGGGAGGTAGAGGAAAGATGGGCTGAGGGCAGAGTGTGGAGGAGGGGGGGGTGGGACTCTTTTCTATAGATCTATTTCTATTGTTTCTTACAAGCTTTGGAGAGAAGGGACTGGACCTAAATGTTGACCCTAATGAATCCAGCTTCCACATACTTTCAGGCAGCTTCTAATCATTGCCATGCAAATGTGCTGTCACAAAACAATAACCCAGCTCTATAATAGACAATTGCAAAACCCCGGATTACAGATAATGACAACATTTTTAACATTTTCATTGTCTTTGCATGGTAACATTAGTATTGTTAAGGTTAGAGAAAGAATGTGGCTACAGAAAAGAAAAGATGAGTAATTGTAGGTTAATAAACTCTACTTCCTGCACTAGCCTTAAACATACATAATTCCAATGGATTAGAGCTGCAATAACCTCCGTTGAGTATTGCATCTATTTTCTGGTCGCACAGTCAGCAAAGTAGCTCAGGTGTTCCAAGGCCAAATGGGATATAAAATCCCTCCAGGGTGTTGTGGGTCTCCTTGCAGAGTCCCCTTGGATTTGCACATATATAGAATAGCTGAGACATCCTGATCAGGCTGATTCACCTCAATGTGAAGGAGCAGTCACTTCTCTTTCTTTTCTAAGATTGTACCCAGACACCCTGAAAACTAATTTCAATTGCTTGTGTCCCCTTGTAGCTGTAAAAAAATAACTCTTATCTAACAACAAAACCATTGGAAAGTGTGTTGGAAGAAAAAAGGAAAACCATTGAGGATATGTCATGCAGCAAAACAGTTCAGGGTGATAAAGAATGAAGGAATTGAACCAATATTGCAGCAAAGCAAATGACAAAAAACCACACTGGCTAATGTAATAAAAAGCAATAAAAATGTAAAGGACAAGCTAGAAATCAGAGCTTTAGACATAAAAATGGAGTTAACGTCGAAACAGGATGAAAAATGAAGAAATGTATGGATAATGAGTTGCCGGCAAGAGATGAGATGGGAGAGGAAGCACATTTACATTTTTCCACCTAAATAAATACAAGCTCTGTCTAAACTGTAAGAGCTGAAGGTATACACACAGTCCCACACAGCCATTGCTTATTCACATGCACATGTATATCAGATCCATTGGCGTAAAAATGCACATAAAACCACGTACAAAACCCCCATCATCATCATCATCATCATCATCATTACCCCGAAGCGACTCCAGCGGCTGAGTTGACTGTAAGCCGCCACCTACGGCCTTGTAGTTTACTGAGACTCCCATACCCAGAGTTCAAAGCATGCTTCATACTTCCCTCCGCAGTGCACCACTCTCTGACCCCGTGCCCACACAGACGCTATGATCTAAAATAAAACAAACACTTGGTGCGCCGCACAGAGAAGCACGCTCGATAACAGAGAGAGAGAGAGAGAGGGAGAAAAGTGCAGAAACCTCAGGGGGGAAATATATGCCTCTTTTCTCCAACTGGAGACAAACTGGACAAATGTGTGTGTGCATGTGAGTGTGTGTGTGGGAGACTTGAAGCTGTGCAGCATTAATAGGAAATGTGTGTTTGCATGCTAATGAAGTGGGTGAATATATATGGTGACTTGAAAGCAGAGTGCCAAGCTGTACTGTAGTGTGCAGATTCATCATACATTCATGCATGTGTTCCTCTGCTGTGTTCCAATGCAATACATTAAAGGACCAGCGCAGTGAATTTAGTGACATCAAGCAGTGAGGTTGAGTACTGCCCGCCCTCCCTTTGCACTGATGTAGGAAAACTTATGGTGGCCAAGAAACTCACTAATAAAACACAAAAAGTCTCTAGAGCCAGTATTTGGTTTGTCCATTCTGGGCTACTGTAGAAACATGGTAGTGCAACATGGAAGAGGACCTGCTCTCTATGTAGATATAAAGGGCTCATTCTAACATTATGAAAACACAGTGTTTCTTATTTTCAGGTGATTACACACTAATTAAAACATTTATGAATATTACACTCAATTTCTGCCAAGTCCTTTCTACTAGATGCCACTAAATTCAACACACTGCACCTTTATAGGATGTCGCTGGCAATTTTCTATATTTTTCTTACTGCCAAGAAATCTAATGTGCAGAGCCAAACCAACAATGAACTCACCCTACTACAAGTGTGTGTATCCAAAGGCTGATATATCGTATTCCTCTGTGCTGTAGACCTCCGTTGTTTGGCTCAGCAGAAGAGATCTGTTGGCAATAAGAAAATTATAGCGACTCGCCAGCCAAATCCCTTAAGTGTACATTTAATGTAGCGTGTGTGTCTGTCTGTAGTGTGGAGCACCGAGATTAATTTGATGTCTTTATGGATACACACGTACGTGTTAGTCTGTATTTGTTTAGTGAGTTGTCAGGATCCTGCCTTTATTATTGCCTGGTTGTGGAAATCCCTCCATAAACATTCATTAGCTCCCAACATCAAGCAAGAGAGCAAGACCATGGCTGCAAACCGAGTGTGGAGGTGTGCAGAGCTACAAAGAGCATAAGAAATGCCGCAGACTGAAGTTGGGAAGACAAGTTTTTCTTTGATTTTCTCCGCTTTGCAGTTTCAATCATCTAAAGCCCAGCAGAGGGATGATGTAATGCCAAAGTGTTAAATGTACAAAATGTATAGAGATACAGTGTTTACCACACTCTGAAAACTATGTTAATAAATATAATGTAAATGTGCATGTGTCACATTTTAAGAGTTGCCTGCTCTGGGCTGATGAAAGCTCATTCACAATACCATTGAATTAAGACAGAAATACCAAAGACATTCCTGTTTTTGTCACTTCTTGAAAGGCTGACTGTATAGAGATACATACTGCATCGTCTCCTGACAGCAAACATATGTCTGGGCCTGGTTTCAAAAAGATAGATGCAAAGTATGACTTGGATTTCTTTTTTTAAAAGTACTTTTTAGATAGATGTCTAACTTTGTTGCACAAAGTTGTCCAGTTCTTCATTTAAATTGGACCAATTTTCAACACATTCTCAGTTAATTAACAACTTTTCAAACTAAAGAGGAACATGGTCAGCTGAGCTACTGAATCAAGCTGTTAAGCTCTTTGCTATTTAGCTGTGAGATTCAG
The DNA here is from genome assembly GCF_027409825.1 of Scomber japonicus. Lineage (NCBI taxonomy): Eukaryota > Metazoa > Chordata > Actinopteri > Scombriformes > Scombridae > Scomber > Scomber japonicus. Next base: position 18,173,123 of record NC_070599.1, on the reverse strand, counting down.
TAATTAGTCAAGCAACACAAGCAAAAAAACACATTTCCAAGAGATTCCTGCTGTGTCTGGAAACTTTTCTTTCTCAGCAACTTTTTCCCCTGTGATGTCAGATGTCAGCAGGTGACATTGATTGTTACATAACAGAAACTTACTTCTTTAGCCTCTTAACGCACGCTGTTCCGTCTACGGGACGGGACGGATGTTAGGAGGTAGCCACAAGTTCTTCTGAATGTTTTAAACACCAACCCTTAAACATATATACCCATGCCGTACATCGTTGGAAAGCTTAGATTGTCCTGATTCATTCAAGACCACTCACGACTTATATGGTTGCTCACAGCCGTAATAGTATTAGCGATTAGCTCGGCTAGCCCCTGAGCTAAGTAAGAAAAGCTATAATGCCTACATACCTTCAAAGTCTTCCCTTTATCCACAACGATCATCTTATGACTCAGGACTTTCTGTACAGCTCGCCAAGTATCCATTCTTGTGAAATATGAAATCCGTTTCCATAAAACCGAAATACTTTCTTCAATATGTCCATGTATTTAGTCCAACACGTAATGTAATAACACAAATAACAAACCATATACGGTCCGTTTACGTCATTTCCTGACCTGCGCGTCCATCTCAGAGTACACGTGACTAGATGTTTACGACCGTGAGCCTCTCCTGCTTCTGACGACACCACACACAAGCCAATCGGTGTTTAGGATTAGGCAGTACATGTCTCCAAAGCCAATGAGGACATGTGACCAACAACAATGACGACATGGCTTTGATTGACAGCTGTTCTAGCCTATGGAAATATTCGGTGAAATGAAGTTGATAACCTTTTAGCCAATAGTCTGAGGTTTCCAACGGTGTATGACACTAAGCTATGAGGTTTGGCTGTCCATAAACAAACTCCAAGCGTAACCTGCGTGCGCCCTGTGCTTTTCAAAAACATTGGAGTGAATTGTCCCCCCCTTCATCCCCTCCTCCCCAGACTCAAAGCTCACACAGGTTTGAATCTATCTCAATTGATCCACATTGTTTGCTTGCCTCCGTGACTGCAGCACGCTGTGTTTGTGTTACAGTGTTTTTCATATCTGGAAGCCTGGGGTGTCGAAATGGGCATCAACCTGAGTGGGAAATGTCAAAGGAGAACATACTGAAAGTAGTATTGTAGTCGGAGAGAAGCCAGTATTTCAATTTAGCATGTTTGCTTAATCTCTGATAATATCATGGTCATTGAATGAGCTAGTGCAGTAAATATATCACATATTGGTCCTTCAAATCAATCAGTGTTTATTTTTGTGTTGCCGTCATTGAACTAACAGCAAGAGTGAAACATATTCTGTGAAATTTGGTTATCATAAAATGTTTATTGCATCAGCACTCACTCATTTCATAAACCCTGACATTAAAATGGTAGATTAGCTGCACTTATACAGAACCTTTCTAGTCTCCTGTCCACTTAAATCGCTTCAAACATGTCAACAGTCATTCATCCATTCAGACACACATGCAGACGCTGATGGCAGCAGCTGCCGTCCATGGTGCCAACCTGCTCATCAGGACCATCTAATCATTCTCACACCGCTGGCACAGCCTTCGGGAGCAATTTGGGACTCAGTATCTTGCCCAAGGACACTACAACATGTGGACTGAGCCACAGCTGCAGTAGACATGCTGTAACAAACAAAGTCAACATTACCTTTGTTTAACACACATATTGGATTATAACATTTACATTTACACACTGTTGAGACTCAGTTTAAGATTATATTAAAATAAGTTTGGGTAAAAACAAAAGCTAAAATAACTAACCTGAACTCTACTTTACCTTCCGTCTTTACTTTATTTCAAAGCCTAGCTGTCCTCAGTCATTCTGCTTTACACAAATACTTGTGTAAGTAGCTTTCATGCACAGAGCATGCAGTTGCATCATACTCATTTCACCAAATTTCCCCACATGTGCATGATGTCCGAATGTTGAATGCAGCGTATGTTTATGTTACGTGTTATGTACAGTCTATGTTGTACTTTGATTATGGTTCCAAACATCCTCATTACGCCCACGGCTTCATGGAAGACCTTTTTGTTTTTCTTCCTCTTTTGTTATAATGGCGTAATGAGAACGAGACAGGAGGTGGTGTGAGAGAGAGATGACAGGGCCTGTCTCACTTTCATTAAACCTCACACAGACTTGTCTTCACCCGCAGATAAAAGAGCAGAACAGGAAGACAGAAGGATAATTGGAACAGCACTATATGCAAATATTTCGCCATTTAGAGCCTTTTTGGGGACATCTTAGTGTGTATGTGTGTGTACGTGGTGGATAGTAAGACTCGTGTGTGTGCGTGTCTTTTCTAGAGTGTGTTTTAAAGTCTTTTTTGTCTGTGTGTGTGTGTGTGTGTGTGGGTCTGTATGTGTGTGTGTGTCTTCTCCCCAAGCGGCTGATGTCACTCAGTAGCCGAGGAGCAGAGGAGCATCTCCGGTTTCCCAGGCTCACAAAGAAAATAACGCTGGCTCTGTTGCGGTGGTCCATTCTTCCAGCGGCCTGCGGAGACCTGGTGAGCTATACAGGGGATCCTCCTTTTTTTCTCTTCACTCCTTCTCTTTTAATATCTTTCTCTCTCCCTCACACACACACACAATTTTGCTTTCTCTGGCCTTTCTCTTCTCCATCCCACTTGTTTTTCTCACACCCACTTTTGCTGGATTCCCAGTCTCTCTTCAATCCTCCGGCCTTCGCTGGAAGAATTTCTCTTGTGTTGGCCAAAGAAACTTGAACACTATTAGAAAAAATCATAACATTGGCAAAATAAAATTCACAGACGCCAACGTCAGTAAAGATCAAAGTGTAAATGCATCACCTTTTCTCCTCCTGCCATCTCTCCATCTTTTTTTTTTCTGACACCTCAAGCTTTGACAAAACTCACGAGAATTATGCATTGCAACTCAGTGTTTCAGCATTCTTTAAAATTATTATTCAAAAGCCAGGAGATGTGTTGCTGACTGAATGCGAAAGGGGCTGCAACTTTCACTGAGGAGGGGGCTTTTCTGTTGCCTTGTTTCAATAATGCAACAGCATCCATCCATACATCATTCAGTGGGCCCCCGACTCCACTTTCCTCTCACCTGCCTCCTAAACTCAATCCACCACAACCATGTAAATAAAGCTCATCATTTTTTGATTATTACTGATTTTCACTGAAGAATTCATCATTTTTAAGAGGAGCAGATTGATTTAAATTTTCCCCTCGATTTTACTCCCCACAGCATCTAAAAGTTGTTCTGTTCTTGTATGAAGTTGGTTATCTAGTGTGAGTGAGCATTGATAGATGCTCGCTTGAGATGAATCAAAGAGCTCAGCCAAAACTTTGTCTATAAAAACATCTTTATTTCAAAGATGTGATATAGCAAAGAAGTCAGCATGATATGTCTGGTTGGGCTGCGCTCGGTAGAATAAGTGGACATTCAGGCATCTGTGCAAAAGGTAAACCATTTCATAATCAAACCATGTAAGGTCACAAGTACACCTTTTCCACCGAGCTGGAGCCAGTGCTGGTTCGGAGCTAGTGTTAGAGCCAGTGCTCAGTTGGTGCCTTTGAAGCACTTCCATGATTCACCAGTGAGAGGCAGCAACATGGCGCAAGGCATCTAGCCTGCTGGGAAGCAAGAAGAAGAAGAAAAGAAGCAGAAGAAGAAGAAGAAGAAGAAGAAGACAACGACAGCTCTGGCAAAAAAATGATAAAAATAGTACTTTTAATCAACAAATCTTTAACCCTCTGTAAATGCCATGCTAGTCTGCTAATAAACGTTAGTAAAGAAGACCTTTAACCCTTTTCCACCGAGCTGGAGCTGGAGCTGGTGCTGGTTCGGAGCCAGAGCCTGACTAAGCACCGGTTCTTTGCTTTGCCACCGCCAAAGCCCCAGGCCCCAGCCTCAAAACGGGAGCCAGAGCAAGCACCAACTCTTTGCTGGTCTAAAGCAAGAACCGATTACGTCAGCAGACTGGGGGAGTTCATTAGCTGACTAGCGTGGCATTTACAGAGGGTTAAAGATTTGTTGATTAAATTTTTATCATTGTTTGCCAGAGCTGTCTTCTTCTTCTTCTTCTTCTTCTTCTTCTTCTTCTTCTTCTTCTTCTTTTTCTTCTTCTTCGTGTCCGGCAGGCTAGATGCCTTGCGCCATGTTGCTGCCTCTCACTGGTGGATCATGGAAGTGCTTCAAAGGCGCGCGCGGGCTACGTTATACAGTGACGTAATTGCGTGGCTCCTTGCTGGTGGAAAAGCAACAGGTTGGTAAGAGGTGCTTGGGTTAGCACCAACTGAGCTCTAGCTCTGAACCAGCACTGGCTCCAGCTCGGTGGAAAAGGGGTAATAGTGCCAACGCAACTCAGACAGGAGCTATAATGAAGATTTTTTTTTTTATGTTAACAAAACCTCTACAGACCTTTTTATTGTCTCAATGTTGTGGTTTTCCATCCAGAATCTTGACTGCCACTCTTACATTGTTTTTTGTTCCAGTCACAGCAGGCAGCTTTTGTCAGTGTAGAAGCTCTGATATAATAATAATATAATAAAACACTGCACAACGCGCCCGGCAGTAAACAGCAGACAGACACAGTTAGTGACTAGCTGGTGCACATAGTGGAGCATTTAGCTGCTTTAAAGGCAGATATTTCCTCTGGGAGTTAAACAGCAAAAAAGAAGAATGAATAGTTAAGTCAGGTCAAGTCAATTATTTTGCAAAGCCCAATATCACAAATCACAACTTTGCCTCAGGCAGAGTTGTGATTTACATTCATCAGGTTGCCAGAAACACAACTTCTAATGAATAATAATGTCGCTTTGTATCTGCTGGATGTGAAAGTGTTAAACTGTTTGCTAACAAGTTCGCCGCATCATCAAAAGTAAGAACACATCAATGCTTGTTTTCGCTGCCCCAAGTGGCCAAAAAAGTCTGCATTAAAAGTTAATGAGAAAAACTGATAGAAAATTAAACTTTGCTCCTGATAATGAGTTAATTTATTAAGTCAAAAAGTAAGAAAACTGGGGAATAGCTTTCTAAGAAGTCACTTTTTATGAAGGGTTGGTAAGTTTCAAACCTTTATCTCACCAACATAATAATATAATAATTTCCTGATTATCAGTTATAAGTTCATCATCTCATTTATTAACTAGTTATTAACAGTATTGATGGACAATCATTATAAGCTGTTTATTATAGAGAGATAAGTTCATGCAAACAACTTTTGTGCTTGTTAGAAAATGAGAAATGCGTGAGCCTTTATTGACAACTGCAGGATTTATAGTTAATTATCTTTTAATTAATGATTTATGAACAAATATTTGCAGACTTGGTGGCTTATTAGAAACACAAGATCAATTTTTAATGACTTTTTGACAGGAGAACCCCAGCTGCTCCAATTAATTACATATAACTGATCTATGAAGCATTAACAAAGCAATTAGTGACTATTTGAAGTCATTTAAAAGATTGACTGATTTAAAAAATGCCACCAAACATTTTGAACACCACCTGTTTTTTGTTATATTCAATTTAAATGCAGATGGATTTATTGATTCTGGCTCTGACTGGTTGATTCGTGAAGATCAAAAGTTTGATTAAAAGTTTGGCTCACAGACTGGATCATTATACAGTGTTCTGTATCTTTGCCCCAACAGCTCCGACAAACCTTTATTGATCTTTTTATATTAAACACAACATTATAAATTCTTTCTATAAAGTAGGATGACAAAGTATGAGATGATGGACACTGTTTTATGTCTTTGAATTAAACTCACCAAGTTGTTTTTGAACTTGCAGTTTGTCCCTCTCCCTTTTCTCCTCTTTTGAGTCTTTTTCTCTGTCGGGTTCAAGATCCCAAAGAGAGAGAGGGTGACACTTGAGCCTCAGATAAAAGCTCTCATTTATTGGGTTATTGAACAGAAGGACAGAGAGCTACTGGTGCTGGTGGTGGTGGTGGTGGGTGGGTGGATGGGGGGCAGGTTGAAGCGGCGGTCTTAACTGTCCACCGTGGCCCCCCGAGAGCGGGAGTCATGGATTTAAAATACAAATGAACGGTTACAAGGGGAGTAATCTGACCCCTCCCCTGCTTTGCATTCACATTAAAGAACTACTATTTGCTACTTAGACCACCCCACCCCCCACCTCCACCACCATCCCACCCACCCCCCCAGTCTTGTCACACACACACACACACACACACACACATACAGAAAAACACACAGCCTCCTCCTTCTCCTCTGAAAGACAGCTCTCAGAATTGGATTACCAGCTCTGAATGGGGTCGGTTCCCCTCCGCTGGGTTCCGTCTCCATCCCCTGCCGGGACTAGTGGTCCGCACACACACACACACACATACACACACGTACACACACGCACACACACACACACTAGTCCTCCTTAATTGGTGGGCTCTGCCCTCATTACAAGTCCAAATATATGCATGTGCTGCTATTGTCTCTCCCCAAAGACTCCCTCTTTGAATGCAGATTGAATGTGTGTGTGTGTGTGTGTGTGTGTGTGTGTGTGTGTGTGTGTGTGTGTGTGTGTGTGTGTGTGTGTGTGTGTGTGTGTGTGTGTGTGGTGATCACAGATGCGGATGTGTCCTTGATGGCGGTGAACTTGAATCTCAATCTGACCCTATTCTTCTCTGGATGCAGGGGGGGGCTTGGAGACAAAGCTTCATACTGTGTACGGGGACAACCAAAGTACTCTTTCACACACCGTCCTACACACACACACACACACACACACACACATACACACACACACACACACACACACACACACAGGTGAACTCAGTGGGAGCTCACAGAACGAGATCTGGTGTCTTGTTATCTGCTGCAGGCTGTTGCTCTCTCTGCTTCTCAACGATAAATACCTCAGAATAATTACCATAAATTATTCTGAAAAGGGAGAATCTCTTCAGCAAAGATTGCAATTATCTCCAAACTAAAGTATAGATGTTGGCAGTACATGAATCCAAATACTACCTGAGAAAACATCTGATCATCTAAAAATCCTGACCATTGAAACATTAGTGAATAATGATCCTCACATAGCGACTCTGCAGCTATCTAAACCTGCTTTTATGTATTTGACACTCTCTTGTATTGGCAGGCTTTCAATCTGTGACACTTACTGGTATAAAGTTAGATTACCTAAGCACCTTACCGTACATAAAGAAACTATTTTGTCTACTTGATTATCAAGAAGTAGAGGTGTTGAAAACAGTACGATGGGAGATGAAGTTGTTAATATATCCAATTTATTTGCTCTTGAATTATGGAGAAGAAAATAATTCTGTATTTCTTCCTTACTGATTATACTAAAGCTGCTCTAATTACAATTTTGACATAGACAAATGGATCAAATGCAAACATCGTCATCATATTGAGATTCATCATCCAGCTGTGCAGCTTTCCTTCAGGTCTGTGCAGTTTTTTGCCGATCGTGTTGGTTTCACAGTCACAACTTCAACTGAATCAGGGTCATTTTGAGCAGGCAGCTGTTTTCTAAACTACCTGCCTAAACTCTGAACTGCAAGCAGGCAAAATTAGCAACCAGCTGGTGAACATTATTGGAGCATCTTGCAGCTTAAGAGCCAGATATTATTCTCAAGATTTAGCTATATAGGAGGAGAGTGAATATTTGGAATTACATTCACCAGGTGGCTAGAAACAGCTCCAGAAGTCTTCAAATGTTGTTTATGGAGTAGTTCTCTCCAAAAATGACCATCTGAACACTTATTAGAAGGTCTGAATTTAGTGTTGAGTCCATAATGACTCATTTAATACAATGATTGAGCACAGCAAATTGAGTGCTATTCAGTTACATTGCATTTGATAGGAGGCCAATATCTCCAAAACTCTTTGATTTTGGGGTGAACTGTCCCTTTAAATGTTTAGTCGTTAATTGTCATGTCTTTTTTACTGTGCTGTATTTGTCTGACGGTTGCCTCAGACACAAAGAGAATTTCTGAGAGGATAATTAAAGGAAACTAACTCGAGCCTCTCATCATTTAACAGATTGATTTGCGGAGGGCGGGGGAGACGTTAGTCAGCCAGAGGTGTGATCGTCACGCTTGTCATCCCTCACTTTGCACATCCCTCGCTTCACCCTCTCCTCGGTGAAGAAGATACTTAACTATATTCTCTTCCCTCCTCCTCTCGCCTCCGCACACACACACACACACACACACACACACACACACACACAAGCACATACACACATATCAATCTGATCTCTCCTTCATCCCCTCAACACTTTCACACTCTGGCTCATTTTCTCTATCTGTCTCTCTGTCTGAAGGGTTTTCTTTAAGATGACCTGATGGTGTTGGCAGGAATATGCTTATGCAATATCTGCAAGTGAGTCTGAAGGCACAAAGACAAAGAGGAAAGGACTGGAGGAGGAGTGTGTGTGTGTGTGTGTGTGTGTGTGTGTGTGTGTGTGTGTGTGTGTGTGTGTGTGTGTGTGTGTGTGGCAATGTGCATATATGTACAAGAACAAAAGGAGACAGTGTGTGGGGGGTGTTAGTGTGCCAGAGGATAGCTGTGGTAATTTCATATCAGTGCATGTACTTCCTGTCTGTGCTGATGATTGAAATGCAACCTACTGACAATAATTAACACATGTTTCTGAATTATAATGAACTATATTGATTATAGAATCAATCTAATTCACTTTGGGCATTTAACCCTCCTGTTGTCCTCGAGTCAAGGAAGGAAGGGAGGAAGAAGGAAGGATGGAAGGATGGAATGTAGGAAGAAAGAAGGTAGGAAGAAAGAAGGAAGGGAGGAAGAAGGAAGAAAGGGAGGAAGAAGGAAGGAAGGGAGGAAGGAAGAAGGAAGGGAGGGAGGAAAGAAGGAAGAAGGAGGAAGCATGGAAGGTAGGATGAAGGAAGGAAGGGAGGAAGAAGGAAGGAAGGAAGGGAGGAAGAGGGAAGGAAGAGAGGAAGAATGGAGGAAGAAGGACGGAAAGGAGGGAGGAAATGAAAGAAGGGAGGAACACGGAAGGAAAGTAGGGAGGGAGGAAGAAGGAAGGAAAGGAGGGAGGGAGGAAAGACAGACAAAAGGAAGGAAAGAAGGAACAGTCAAAACAGACAGGGTCAATTTGACCCGGGAGGACGACACGAAGGTTAAAGTGAAACCACATTGTGTCAAAGCAGGATAACTAGATACTAATGATGTATGTAGATGTTAAAGGGGCAGTGTGCATAGTTTTCTATTGTCATATAACACAAGACAAACGTTAATTAGTTTTTTTAAGGAGAGTTTTTAGATCATCACATGATTACCATGTTATTTCATCAGGTGCTGAGATTTCATACTTTTTCCTTCAGCGAGTCCAATGACAGGCGTATTTAGTAGCTGTTCAGGAGCTTTTGATCATATCACAAGATCTTTATTATGGCTGATAAGAGTTTCCCAGTTATCATGCCAATGTGTTTCAGCATTTTAAGGATCTCTTGTTCATGTAGCCACTGACATTCATTCTCAACCTTGGAAACAGGAGTAGCTGCTCAGGAGATTTTGACTAGTTTTGTATAGTTGGAGACTTGTTTCTGATATGCCTCTGGTGAGATTTTAAGGGTTAGGGTATACTTGTTTTGTAACCATGAAAAAAGAACTATGATTTATTACTAAGAAAATATAACTTTTTATTCCCAGGGATTAACATTTGGTGTTAAAGCAGGACAAACCAGAAATATGAAAACATAGCAAAGAGCTTTTTTTTTTTTTTTTTTTTTTTAAAGAGAACTTAGTCAGACACAAAGTAAGCAGTAAGTAGATTAGTATAAATCTACTAAGAACGATTATACAATATAATACCCTTTGGCTAGTGGCTAGTGCTTTATGTGTATTGATGAATACTTTTACTACGTGCAAAAGAGAAGAAACAAATCAGTCCTGTTTGGTTCCTTCTTCGGCAGCTGTGGCTCAGGAGGTAGAGCGGTCGTCCACCAAAAGAAGGAAGATTGGCGGTTTGATTTCCGGCTCCTCCAGTCCACATGTCAATGTGTCCTTAACCAAGACACTTAACCCCAAATTGCTCCTGTGGCTATGAATGTGTATGAATGGTTAGTTTCCTCTTGATGAGCAGGTTGGCACCCTGCGTGGTAGCTCCTGCCATCAGTGTATGAACGCATGTGAAAGGGTCAATGAGACATGTAATGTAAAAGTGCTTTGAGTGGTCATAACGACTAGAAAAGGGCTATATAAGTATAGTCCATTTACCATATCAGACATCACCACTTCCATTCGATACACTAAATATACATTAATAAGTAGTTTGGTCTATTTTTATATCACTGATTGCTCCTTTCTGTGCAGTTTTTTGATGTATATTTTAAACTCAAAGTATATAAGCAACATTTCACATTGACAGTCCTCATCAACACCAGACTGAAAGCATGAAATAAAGAACACACCGTCTCAAAAGGGTGTTTAACAGGTTATTAAGATACATAAATTGAGTTTTATTCGCTTGTGTATATACAGTCTAGACTAATCTCCAGGGTGAAGAGCAGAAGCTGTGACACCTTCACACATCTTCAGGTTACAGGAAGTTGTGTGATTTCACCTCAGCTTTGGAGTCTCAGATGCAATAAAAAAAAAAATTCTGTGATGATGGCGCAGCGAGCCAGACGACAGCTGCGGGAGATCAGGGGGACATCAGCTGACGTGCCGGCGTCTCGAACAGATGTTGGTGTCAAAACATTTTTATGAAGTGTCTGTTCTGCTGGATGGGCTCTGACCTGGGAGTTCTTCATGTCCCCTTTCTAGTCGGTCTCCTGCTGTCTTTCTTTAATAAACACACACACTGAATAAACGCTGCTGTTCTGTTTGTCAGTCAAGTTATTCATATCTTGCTGTTTTATTACTTCAGCATGTTTCCACTTATTGGCACTTAAATGAAACTAAGCTTTTATGTAGTGACATTGAATTTGATCAACTTACCATCAACATACAAGAATTTATAGTTTCTCATTTTTGCAATTTAAGTAGTGGGAAAGCATCCAAAACAAGCATTTAGACCATCTGCAAGAATCAAACTTAATAAGATTTTACAACTCTACTTACCAGTGGACAAAGAAGAAAATCATTTATTCTTTATTCATGATTTGTTTCCAAGGCACTCCATCAACTTCAGATTGATTTTCTTCTCTCCAGTTGTCCTTTGGGTTCAGATCATTTCAAAAAAACACAGACCCTATATCATGTTTCATGTCCCTGCAAGCTGATTTTCATTTGGCTGATTTCCTGCATGAACTGAAACCAAAGGCAGCCTGAAAGGAAAGAAATAATCCATCAAACAAAAACAAAAACAAAAAAACCTCATGATATGCTTTGAAATAGTTTGCAGTGATACATGAAATGATGCACAAATCTTTAATCTGACTTCATGTTTGGTCATTTGAACATTAGGCTTGTTTGAACGATGGATACAGTCAGCTAAAAAGATGAAGCTGAGTGACTTATATATGATGACAAAAATGAAAGTTATTAATATCCCGACTCACGATTTGCATCCTTTACACACTCGGTTTGAGGCTTTGATTTCTGGGAGGCGCCACAGGGAGCCTTTGGGAAATGTGAATGTTTTTCAAAAGTCTATCTGCATATTAAATTCAGAGCTGCAAAACCTGCTCTACAGTATTTTGTTTTACAATTTTTAATGTTGTTTGACAAAACAAGTCCCAACAAATCAAGTTGAATGAATTTGATTTTTTTTTCTTGAGCTTTCAGCTGTCAGAAGAGTTTCCAACTGCATCACATCAGACTTCATCAGTGGTTGGACTTTCCTTTGTTGTCATGGAGATGGATCTGTTGACTTTTTTTCACATTGATTTAAAAACCAAGCTCACTCTTGACCTTGAAAACTGATGTTGGCGACACAACTCAAGGTCCTTTTACTAACATTTTCCAGAGCTTTCAAGATCATATGATTGTTCGTCAATGATTCTCAAAGCCGTCCTTTCATTTCACACAGTTTCAGTATGTTTCCTTTCAGTTTTTTATAGCTGTTTTTCTTTGCTTTGTATGTCTAGGTAATGAAGACATCCACCCTACTTCTACATTCTGTAACCGTCCACAAAAGAACCAGGTCATATTTCTTGTATACCCTTGTTTGCTTTACAAACACCCTCAGATATCATTCTGTAGAACAGCTGCTGCTTTTGGCTGAACATGAGGATCATAACTGATCACAGCATCGTCAAATTCATGTATTCCAGTGTCCGATTTTGTTGGCCTCGGTGGTCACGCTGCGGCCACACAGTCCTGACTCTGCGGCTCAGCTGTCAGTTTGTGGGTCCGGGGGACGTGAACGAGGTGTCGACTCGACTGCGTCACTGAGCCGTGCAGCTGACGACTGATCTCTGATGAAGGGAGGCAAACAGACAGGCTGAGGGAAAACAGAGGGCAGGGGACATGGACGAGCAAGTCAGCTTTTCTGCTTGTTTCCCCCCAGCGATTGTGGGAAATATGCATGTGAGAGTCTTAGTTGATGGAATTTGAGACAAACTTCCTCATTTAAGGGTTTTAAGAAGTCTGCTCACATCCTTTATTTCAGAAAAAGTATAATAGCAAGAAAAGGTTCTGCATTCAAATCAGTTTCTTAAAAGTAGAGAAGCACCATCAGCAAAATGCACAGAAAGTTTTAGAGACTGGATTAAACATATAGAATAAAGGAGCATAATATGGAAATACTTTGAGTTTAATGTACTTCATTACTTTCCACCACTGCTTCAACCTCTGCTATAATAGAGGTGGAAGTTAAAAATGGATGAGCGCACTCTCAGTAACTCCAGAGGACAGAAGCACAAAACACACAGCTTTTCTGAGCGCTTCACGCTGACACTTATTGCTATGCAGCTACCTGTCTGCCATCCGTCATCTTACCTTCCCTCAAGAGCTCGGAGGAGTCTGAGCAGCAACACGCCTGCCAGTCCCCATGACCCCCCTCCCCGCCCCCTCAACCCCACCCCACTGACAGCATATGATATGAGCCCAAACACAGTATTTGACATGAGTGTAACATGATGACACCCCCAACACACACACACTGACAGTATCTCACATGAGCAATGTCCGTGCCCCCTGCTCATTTCTCTCTGGGTGAGTCAGAGCAGCTTTGCACAGCGTTGAGACCGCAACACATCACTTCCATTTTAATTCACACTCTGAAGGGCTGTGGGCGGCATGAGTGTGTCTGTGCAGAGAGGGAGGGAGGGAGAGGGAGCAAGAGGGCAAAATCGAAAGAGATAACTCTTGTGCATGTGTGTGTGTGTCCCAATTAATTAACATTAGCTCGGCGCTGTTGGTTTCCAATTGGCTGCAGATTGCCACACTAGTGGTTTTTCCACTCACTGGATGTAGGAACTGGCCCACAGTGATCTGGCATGTGAAAGATGCTGCAGAGACGAAGCTGTCCTAACATGGCAAACACCCAGCGATGAAACACTATTTGAGCGCCACATAGCATCTGAAGCAGTTTCCTCCCCTGAAGGCGTTCAGCAGAGCGCAGCTTGAGAAAATGGGACGTTAGAAAGAACACATCACACATCCTGACCTTGGAATACATACAGTGTCTTGTGCAGTTTCTGGTCAGAGATGAGTTATTCATATGAAACATGCAGCCACACCAAATGTTTCCATCTATCTATTTGAGTTTTTGAAAATAGTCTCTGTAAGTGCATGAGTGAGAAAGATAATGGAAAGAGTTAAGAATACATTAGTGTTGCTGTTCAAGATAGGAAACGTTCTCTCAGTGCAGCTGCAATTTGGTATTTTAGCTCCCAAATACAGACAGAATCGATAATAGTATTGCGTAGCTACCATTAAGGACTAAGAAGTCATGTCCTTGGTACTTTTTCTGAGAATCTCATTTTTAGCAACCAGTAAAGTTACTAGTAGTAGTAGTAGTAGTACTGCTAGTAGTGGTAATAGTAAATGAGTCTAAACCAGAAGATGCTTAGCTTAGCATAATGTCTTGAAAAAAGGGGAACAGCTGGCCTGCCTCCTGTCCAAATGTGACCAAACCTGCTTACCTGCCTCTCTAAAGCTCACTAATTAGCACGCTATATTGTTTCCTCTGTTAAAAAAAAAAAGAGTAGAAATTATGAGTTAGTCAAATTTGTTGAGGCTCGAAACTGTCAAAATATTCCTTTCAACAAAAGGAATAAAGGAATTCAGTATTTCTCCAACACAATCCTGTCAATGCTACCTCTTCTGGAAATGATTTACCAATGAGAAAGTAATCTTTACAACACATCAACTGACTAGCTGTAATTTCCTGGTAAGTGTACTGGAAATAAACTGTAATCTGATACTTCTGCAGAGACAATGAGACTGTATTTTACTGTTTAATTTTTCGTCTTGAAATAATAAGTGCTGAAATAAAAAATATATGATTGAACAGTAGAATGAATTAATAAAAAATCCAAGTCATTCATTTTCAAGACTTCAGGGGGTTTTGAGTACTGACTTCAATATTTCTAAAATTGTGACTATAGCTCTATATGATGGAGAATAAAGGGCAGCTTTTTAACATAATGATGAAATGTTAATTTTAGAGTCTACTAAGAAAACGCAGATATTTAACTTTAAATATAAATGTCATTCACCTACTAGTTGGGCAGTCATTACAAACTTTGTTCAAAACTACAGAACTTTATTTAGTGGAGATCCAAAAGATACCAACTATTTTATTGGGACTATATTAAATGGGACTAAGATGATCCACATGTGGAGGTTTGGATTTGAATTTTTCACACATCATGTATCTCAGGGGAAAAGGTGAAAAAGTGACATTTCCTTCAAACACCACCTCTACTAAAACTACATATGAAAAACTGACAACTAAACTGATTCAGTCACTCATGCCAACCATCATTTTGTAAGTGTCATCATTTTCAAAATGTCAGGATTTCACAGTTACAGTACACTCATCAACTGCGATAGAGCCTAGAGAAGCATGAAAATGACAAGAAAACAAGTCTTAGTGGGACAAACTAACAAAGTTAATTAGATTAAAGAACGCATGGTGGAATGACTGTGGTCATGATGCATAGCCGAGGCCCAGAGAATAATAATAATCCACTGCCAAACACCAAACAACATCTGGAGCTGGCAGACCACCAAACAATTAGGAAAAACTAATAATGAGTAATATGAGTGAGAATGGACGCCATCTCGCTTCAAACTCAATCTAATCAGAAATAGGATGACATTAGGGAAGAACAGCAAGAAACAAGCTCCTGATTTACAATATGACCAAAAGTATGTGGACACCTGAGCACCTATGGGTAATAAGCCTCCACTCCTTCAGTAAGGTTTTCCAGGAGGTTTGGGACTCTGGCTGCACAGAGGTCATGCATTAATGTTGGGTGATAAGACCTGGATCACGGTTCAGCCCAAAGGTGTTGGATGGACTTTAGGGTCAGGGGTCAGGGGTCAGGGCTCTGTGCAGGTCAGGTCAGGTGTCCCAAGAGTTCTTGATGAGGTTTTAAGGGTTTAAAATGTTTAAGATGTACATTTGGTGCCTCAAAGAAATCAATTCTACAAAGCACTCGAAGCCAATTAAGAAAGAAGTCGATCACCACACCGAACCTTCTTCATGAATCTGGGTTTTGGCTGTAAAGTGTAAGCACAGTTTATAAAGGATCATTTAGAGCAATGTTAACTCGTAGATTAACCCTCCTGTTGTCCTCAGGTCAAGGAAGGACAGGAGGAAGGGAGGAAGGAAGGAAAGGAGTAAGGAGGGAGGATAGGAGGATGGAAGGGAGGAATGAAGGAAGGAAGGAAAGAAAGGAGAGAAGAAAAGGATAGGAGTAAGGAGGGAGGGAAGGAAGGAAGGAAGGAAGGAAAGGAGGAAAAGAGGAAGGAAGGAAGGAAGGACGGAAGGAAGGAGGGAAAGGAGTAAAGAGGAAGGAAGGAAAGGAGAGAAGGAAAGGATGAAGGAAGGAAAGGAGTAAGGAGGGAAGGAAAGGAAAGGAGTAAGGAGGGAGGAAAGGAGGAAGGAAGGAAGGAGGGAGGAAAGGAGGAAGGAAGGGAGTAAGGAGGGAGGGAGGAAGGAAGGAAGGAGGGAAATGAGTAAAGAGGGAGGAAGGAAGGAAGGAAGGAAGGAAGGAAGGAGTAAGGAGGGAGGAAGGAAGGAAGGAGAGAAGGGAGGGAGGAAGGAAGTATGGAAGGAGGAGGGATCAAAGAAAGAGGGGAGCAGGGGAAGAACGAAAGAAAAATTAAAGAAAGAGGAAGGAAAGAAGGAACAGTCAAAAGAGATGGGGTCATATACAGTACAGGTGTTACTAATATCATTAATGACGTCTGGCTCCATTTAAGTGTTGCTGTTAAGTTGTGACAGTGAGCCAGTTTCCCGCTGTGACACGTCATAATGTTGTCAGTGTAAAGACCTCAAATGAACTGGAAAATACAGACGAGGTGAAGAAGGCCTGTTCCAGTCTGGATAACTAGTTCAAGGATTATGTGAACATTCAGTGGAGCAAGCATCTTATTCTGCGTTTAACAGACATATTAAGACGATTATATGATTTTGATTTACGAGGAAGGATAATGGACATCCTGTCTCGATGCTGCAAGTCATGTTAGACCTTTCAATATTTAAACGCTCTCCTAACTTTAACCAATGCTTTGAGTGCTTAACCATAAAATGATGTTTATGCAGTTATACTGGATTGAACAAACTAATATAGAGGTGAAAATAAATGAAATATGAATCAAACTTTAGCTCAATATATAGATAAAAATGTAAGTCAGGTGGTCAGATTAGCAGTATAGCAGCACTGGCATATTTGTCGAAGGCTATCGTGTCATTTCTGTCAGTGATATTAAGTACTAATAAAGTTTGTTGAAAAAACCCCTCAGTGGTCCATCAGCATCATGAAGCAGAAAAACAGCAGCAGCAGCTACTAAACCTTCTCCTTTTGTCCTTCACACTGTGCCATCTCTCTCTCCTCCAACACATCAGTGGTGCCATGGAGCTTTTTGTTCATGCAGATGAAGCGAACACACGGCCTGTGGCGCCCCCCAGAGGACAAAACAGGGAATCACAACCCTTCACCTGTTAAAAAAAAAAAGAAAAAATAGAAAAGAAAAAAAGATGATTGATGCAACAGTCCAGAAATAGCTCTCAGAAAGAAAGAAAGTAAGAAGAAAAAAAAAAAAAAGCTCACCGTGCGTCAAAGTCCAGTTCCGGCGTTATGACACATCGAACAGCTTTCACATGGTCACATTTTTAGAGGAATGAGATTAATGTCTCAACCAAACTCCACTCTGCTTTTTACTCCTTTAATAACTTTGCTCATGTGAAGCTCATGCACATCTTTGTACTCATACCTCATTGCATTTTTAACTACTCTGCACACTTATGTCCAATATGTTATCCTGTGTTTGTATTTATAGTCAATTCTAGTATATTGTGTTTATACTGTAGATTATATGAGTTTAATATATATATATATATATATATATATATATATATATATATATATATATATATATATATATCTTTTAGTGTTGATATTCATGTGCAATTTGCATAAGCTGCTACTGTAACACATCTATCTATCTATCTATCTATCTATCTATCTATCTATCTATATATCTATCTATCTAATGTTCCTCACTGCTACTGTAATTTCAATAATCAGCATTTTCTAGAATCTCATCTGTTTTTTTCCTCATCTGAAAAGTGCTGCATACAAGTATTTACATAATGGAGGAGTGTTATGAGTAGGTGGTTTTAGTGGCTACTCAGTTAGAATCTCCTACAGTGAATGGTATAAAATTATTATAGGATATAGTATAAAAATGTAGAGATTATGGTGCATTTAAAGCATTTAATAATGTCCAAAATCATCATTATTATCTTACTTTTTGTGCATGTGGAGTTTCTTTCATCCTTTTATTGTGTTTTTATGTTTTATGGCATCACTATAAAATTCATATAAAGGCTTAAAGTTTCATGAAGACATCTGCATATGTAGTTCTTGTACAATATTATAGGATTATTGCAGGAGGAGTGGAAAAAGTATAGTCTATAATGTTTCACTTGCATACTGATAAAGGTTTGGTGTGTGAGAGTTTGAGTGTGTGTGTCAGAGTCAGGGAGGCGGTAGTCCATGTGTGTGGGGAGGTGGTGTGTGTGTGTGTGAGAGTGTGTGGAGGGGGTCTCTGCAGTGTCTGTGCTGTGACTGTGTATCACTTCATATGCTCAGACAGAATTAAAAAATGCGCTCCTCCGCCTTGTCACCAGTGTTGCGCGCATTTTCCTGACGAGCCTGTGTATCCCCACACAGCATGGTGCTCGGGACCCAGAGGCTCAACACTTCTGTCTTCACACACACCATCATTCAACTCTCGCGGACGCCTAATTAGACCGTAGTCCACGCACCGAGCCGTGCAGCACCTGTTCCCACCTTTCACGGAGAAGGTAAGTTATTTTGGCGTTGCGCTGGAACAAAGATACGCTTTGGCACTGCTTGAAATATAGACTGCATGAAAGTAGAAGAAAAAAAAAAGGTGCAGCGAGAGTTCCTGGAGAGTTGGCACACGCATGTTGGCTGCTGGCTACAGTATCTGTATTAATATCTTCTCCTCCCTTTTGAAGGTTTCTTACTGTTTTCTAGTTCAAAGCGCGTTGGCGTTTGTTGTTTAACGTAGTTTCCGGTCAGCAAAAAGAGGGGGGGGGGCTGTCGTGGTAAACAATGCTGCGAGATGATTCATGCACGTGTGTCCCCATTGACATTCAGTCACTGCCAATTAATCAATTTGTGACCAGGACATTTATAGGTCTGCGTCAGTGGTGAGGTATCCCACAATGCAGCCTGTTCAAAGTCAAAGTAGAGCTTTGATTTCATTAAGAGAGAAGTTTTTCAGTCTGTAGAAGAGAAATATGAAGGATTTTTAAAAGTGTAAAGGATTGGCACTCATGATAAAAAGGTCCAGGTGTTAATGATCCAATTAATGGTAGCCACAGGTTTAAGCTTAGGTTGTTAAAAGAGGCTTTCTCATAAGTTTAATCAGTGTCTTTTGGTGTAACTGTCAACATCTGGGTGCAACGCTGCAGGTTTTCATGCAGGGTGAAAGTTTGATCCTCTGCATGCACCAGCAATAAGTTCAGCTTGTTTTTTTTTTCGCTGCAGATGCGTGGGTCAATAATCAAATGCAGCAACACTGTGAAACAACTCCAACAACTGAAATCTACTTGGTCGCAGCTTTAAGAGGTGAACCAGTGCCCATTTATTCGTCTGTACTTTAACCCAGCTTCACCTTTACCAGCCACAATGGTGTTCAATTAGCCACTCAGACTTTCATTTTACCGAGTATCCTGATCTCTTGTCTCCCCTTCGAGGGCAAAGTGAATGTAATCTCACACCATTGGGCTGTTACATAACTTTAAAACTGAAGTGCCATCCTGCCTGCGTGGGAGTAGAAGTGATGTTCTCACTTCCTTGCTGTTGTTGTGCTCATTAATTTTGAGAGGCACATTACTGTATATTTTGTGACTTTACATGACTGCTGATTTCCAGGTTTTTTGTTGCAGATTACTGATTGCGTTACGAGCCCTTGCTGTGATTATCCAGCCTGTACCTACATGAAGTCTGTGATTGTTGAACGTGGAGTGACATGTGAATTTCTGAGAGGTGACATGACCAAATGTGTGTGTGTGTGTGTGTATTTATATGTGTGCGTGTAGGGGGGGGTTGCAGTCTGTCCTGTGTCGTGTAGGAGGAGTGTGATCGCAGAGTGCCCGAGCATGACGCTCAGAGCTGTTGGACAGAGTTCAGTCCTTTGCTGAGCAGTCTGTCCTTGGTGCTGGAAGTGGTGCACAGACAGACACGTTACAGTAACCTGACTCATGTATATGGCAGGCTTCCCCCAATGCCGCTCAGGGATTGTGTCATCACGCGACACAACAGAGAGACCAGCTCTGAAAATAAGTTTCATTCCCAATGCTAATGTCCACCATTTTGAAAAATCTGGCAGCTACTCAGACAAAATGATGGCTGACATTCAAGAAAAACACATTACTGTAAAGTGTTGCAGTTATTTTTCAGCCAAAGTCTTTTCTTAATTAATTTTTTTTCTATGACGGCAGCTTTTGGTTAAGTAATGTTGCATTATCTTTTTTTAAAAATGACATTATCTTAATCCCCCCTAGCCATTATGATGGACATAACTTTTCTAGGACGTGTGGATCTGTGACAGGTGTCATCTGACTCCACCCGAATGCACAAACTTATTTCTGTAAGCCAATCACAGCGTTACACATCATCTAAAGTTGACTGTAGTGGAGCCGCCGCCCCCTTTTTCAGCGACCATGGGGCAAGGAGGCACATTTTAAGTAAGACACATTTTAATCTGTTAATCATATTGTAGATAATACAGGACATCATTTGTGTTTAAAGGAAACATGTTATATGAATGATTTATAGGTCTTGGTAAAAAAAATCATCCACTGTAATGGTTCGGGGGATCTGAATGTTTGTTAAAATATATGCAATGTGTTTTAAAGCATCACTTTATTGATAACAGTTAACTATTCATGACAAATATGAGGAAATGACCTTTTTTGTTGAAAAAAGGTCTCTTAAGACTGTTTGTTGTCATTTTTACTCTTGCTTCGTTGATTGGAATAGGCAGAAAAAATGAGATCTAATAAAGTATTTTAGTACATTTTTTTATTGGTTATGATTTATGAGAGCATTTAGAGTAAAAAAACGCCATTACAATGTGTTTTTTGTTTGTGTGTTTAGAATATAATTGGGTTCTGAATGGGTAACTGTTTAAGTTTTTAAAAAACCTCATATATAATCTTATGGATTAGTTTAATATTGAATTTCATCCAGTTTGGTGCATCACAGTATCAGGAATCACCCAAACATATGAACGTCCTCATACTGTGTTAATATAAAATCAACAAATTGCACAACATTTAGGCTGAAAGATAAAGATTTTTCTGCCTCGAGCGCTCCACTGTGAAAATCCAATTGTATCCTGGCCGCAGATAACCCCTCTGTTCACACACAGTGTACAGCACGCTCTCCACTGCTGATGAAGTGATACAGGATGTGCAGATTTCCATCTTTTTTTTTTTTTACTGCAGCGTTTTCTTTGAAACAAGCTCAAAGGGGAAAAATCCAGCAATTTTGTGTTGCACTTTCATAAACTGCCCTTCTTTCTTCATTGTATACTTCAAAAGCAGAATTTTTACAAAATATATAAACTGCAATTTGTGACAACATGATGCACTTTTAATGATAAAAGGAGAACAAAGAAGAAAAAGTCTCAGGATACCTCTCATATCCTCAAAATACACATAGTCTTCCAGTACTTTTAACAGTTTTTACATCACGTGCACACATCAGAAACTAAAGACAGAATTAACATAAACATTACCTGTTTAAACTTGTGAGTAACCATGTTGAATAAAGATTATTTCAGGTAAATGCAGCAAAGGCCGAGATATCCTGACCTATGGATCAAACTCTGAAAATGCTGCAGCCTACATTACCCATAATGCAACTCAAAAGCATCTTTCATTAAACTTGATGACCTTGATTTTCCTAGACCACAAAAAAGACATTACATAACTGTTTTCACTCCTTAAAAACGGTGGAGTGTCCCTCAGTTTAGGAAAAAAAAGATACAGCACATGATTTTATTATAGCACCCATTAGCTTCTCCAAATCTCTTAACTTCCTCCCAGTTCATTGTTGCTTTGAGGGTCAACACAGTTCACTGTTGAGGTTTTGGTGCTACAACAAGATCAGGAACTGTGTTTTTATCATCAATATCCCCCAGAAAAAAACATTTTATTCCGATATTTTTCTGAGGCTTATTTCCTTATTTTTCTCAGCCTTAGTTCTTTAACATCAGATGATTGCTCCGAGTCAAGAAACCCTCACCTGACCCTCACCTGAGCCTCATTATGGTGACTGTGGTTGTGATATGAGTCAGATATCTGAATCAACAGATGGCTTTACCTTCTGGAAAAGCTTTTAGAAAGTGTTAGACGTTAGTAATTAGGTGATAGAAGAGAACCTGGAGAACAAAGTGGTCTGATTTGACTTCCTCCCTCCCCTCGGCTGCCTCGGATAGAACAGTAATAATAATGCAGGCTTTTGTCCTCTTGTGGTCACTCTAACACAGCCTGAAACTGGAGGATGAAAGTGATCCTTCATTGTCATTGTCAAAAACTCCACTGATGTGATTCATACAAGCGTGTAGAGAGCGTAGAGAAGCCTCGACAATGATAGAAAGTCCAGTTGATAGGTTTTTAATAGATGGAGTGGAAGTGGAAAAACTTGTGTTCACTACTTTCATGTACTTAAGTGTATTTACAAAGTATGTTTCAAGTACATTTATATGAATGTCTACTTATTTTAGATAGATTGAATATATATTATTATTTGATGCCATCGTAAAATACTCAACCACACCATAATTCAGTTCAGTGTACTTTAAATAAATACACTACTATACACCACTAAATATATGTCTAATAAAATTGAATATTTAAAGCAGACTTTTAAGATATTTGCTGTTGAATACTTTTTCAGCTGCATATTTTAATTATGTAATAAAACACCGTTAGCACAATAGTAGTAGTAATAGTCATAATACACTGATAGAGATTGAAAGTATATTCATTTTATGCTTTCATGAAATACTTTACTTTACTTTTATTTATTTGGTTGTTTTTTTACCCAAATGTTCTAAGAAAGAAAAACTACTTTAAGCAATACTTCTTAAAGTCGTTAACTCTGAATGTTCATTTATAACTGTAATTTGCACAATAGAACTGATAACACAGTATTCATTGAAATCTATTATTTAGAAGCATTGGACATAATTCAACATATTTTAACCACACAGCAAGCCAATGTGGAAATGCCAAAAACTGCAGTTCCACTTGAACGGCCACTCGAGGCTGGTTCCAAAAGCCAGTCGATCCCTGGAGACCCCCGTGTTAAAATGTTTATGTTTACAGCCTGGGACAAAAACTGGTTTTGGTCTCTGTAGCTCACTTATACTTTCATATACAGGAAGTTTTACATAACTCACCCATTTTAATTTTTATTCAGGCTTAAAGTTATACATAATTAAAGTCATGGCCATTATATGTGACAGGTGTAACATAACTGTGGTGTAAGCCCAGATTCACAGAGTTTAGGTGTAGCTGGTCGTCGTCACTATTTCAGTGTGTTTTTAAGTTCATGAAAGTTAATTGTAACATTTTGGTTGCCTAAAAAGTCTTATTCAGCATTTGGCTATCATAAAAGAACCTCTAAGGAGTCGGATGTTCAGATTTTTCTGGTAAGTACAATTTGTTTTAATTGTTTTAAGCCTGCTTTCTTGCTAGCAAAACTTAGCATTAGCATTGTCACTGCATATGCTGTAATTGCAGATTGCTAACCAACATAGCAGCTAGTATTACGGTTAGCTCCTCCCTCTTGTCCAAATATGGTCACTTTTGGCTCCAATAATCCAAGATGGCAACAGTCGAAATGCAAACTCAAGGCTTTATAATGGCAGTCCACAACCTAGTGGGTGAAGTCATGGTGGCTACGTCCGTTACTCTATTTACAGTCTGTGGTTTTAACCTTGCGTATCTAAAAGTAGCTGCAGTGCCCTGGTAGCTACGTATTTACTGCGCATGCCACACAACCGCCACGACCCTGGTTTGATCCCAGCCAAGGACCCTTGTTGCATGTTATACCCGACTCCCTCTCCCCTTGTTTCCTATCCCCCGTCCAATAAGACTGTCTGAGTAGTTCATAATACATAATTGTGAGATAACAGGATTAGAGTACGTTGAAGCACACTGGTTGCACACTTTAAAGTCTCCTATATAATACATTTTAAGTGTTTTCAAGTACTTTAAAGTATATCAGAACAGCTCAAGCAGCATGTAAAAACACAGTAGTTGACTAATGTAGATGTAAGGTAATCAATTAATTAATTAAATTAAGTGTTTTTTCATTATAAATGTATATTTACTTTATAATATATGTATACAACACAAGCGAACATAAAATAATTAGCACATTTTAGCACAGCCATGTATACATAATAAAATTTAAAGTTGGGCTTTTGTACAACTTTAGTACTATTCAAGTGTAATAAGTGCAAAAATATGTTTTCCATTTCAACAGACTTTAATTTGGCCTACTCTATTTGATAGTCTTGACTGAAGTACACTTATGTCTGCTGTAGCACGGTAACATTTAGTCTCCTTTTTTCACTAGGGATGATTATTGAAAAACATTTTATAAGCATTTCCATCTCACATGTCCTGGTTTCCTATAGTTTGTTGGAGCTGAAGTGATCGTATTGAGAAGAAATAGACCCCAAAGCTTTTAAACTTGCTCAGAAAAGGCTGTTGGACTGAAAATGAACACTAAGTCTCTGAAATCTGTGCCAATTCTGACTTTGTAAAATATCTACTTACACATCTACACGGTTCCCCAACAAAACTTAAAAAAGAACTCTATGTTTTTCAGATGTATTATTCACTCTCACTTATCACAAACCTCTGGTATTACCTAACAGTCCTTCACAAAAATAATGTTGGGTATGAAGTGCTCCTCATGCCGATCCATCATTAGTCACACTGTGAATCACTCAGAGTCACGGAGAGGTCGAAACAGATCAGAAAAGCCAGGATACATGACGTTAAAAAACCTTTTTAAGTGCTTGAATCCCTTTGTTCCCCCACAAATATTAGGATTTTTGGATTTCAGAATTGGACTCTTGAGAATTATTTACATTTTCTTTTGTCAAAACACTAAATACAAGTTGTTGTTTTTCTGAAAAATGTGAAGGTTGCCAAGCAGCTGAGGCGGATTCTATTCAGCATTCAGCATCTGACAGCGTGGCAAGATGATTTCAGTTGTTTTGTGTTTTTGAGAAGTGACAGCATCTTTGGTTTTCACTTTAAAATCGGAGGCAAGTGGAATTATCTAACTAATTATGGCTTATAAGAAAAAAAATAACTTGAGAGAAACACATCTGGTGTTGCAAGATTTTACCAACAAGCTCACAAACATGAAATAAAACCAGAAAAATAGGTTATATATATATATATATAATGATAACTTCAATTAATAATCATCAAATATCACATAGCGTCAATTACAATGAAGCCAATTCACATATAGCCCTTCACCTCCATAGGTGTCACTTAAGGCCTCTGATTGGTGCTTCTCCCAAAACTTTGTGGGCATGTACCAGGCGGGGAGTTCTGGTCCTCTGAAATGAGGCCAAAGCGGAAGTAACTTAGAACTGCATTCTATCAAAAGGCCACCAGGGGGCGACCGTCTCTATACAAGTCAATGGAGAATTCACCAACTTCTCACTTGATTTCTAACCTCAGTAAACGTTTTCAAAATGTGTTTATGGTCTCAGTCGCTAGTTTAAAGCCTTCTTCAATGCAGTATGATGTTCATTTGTTACATTTTGGCCTCCCTGATTTTATATTTGACGATAAAGCAGGGTATGCATTAGGACATGACTACATTGTGATTGACAGGTTGATTGCCCAATGTCCTCGAGATCCAGCCCTCGCAACCTATCGTAACCTCCCCGCTTCGCTGTTGGCTCCACCCATACTTCCACCCATCGCTCCGCCTCATGCCCATATAAGTAGAATCCGTGTTCTTTTTTTCCCAGCATGCACCTGAAATTTTCAAGATGTCGCTGCCCAGATTAGAAACTATTGGCTTCCGAGCAGCAGTCCACAAACCAATGGGTGACGTCACGGATGTTACGTCCATTTCTTTTATACAGTCTATGGGTGGTACAGACTGTTTTTTATTGACAGCTCATTCGCTCCCTCTAAATGCTGTTATCCATCGTAAATCAGAAGTTAATAGTTCTGGGTCGGTATTCCTGACTTCAAATATAAATGCGTCTCAGTGCATCTGCTTTGGAAGTCTCTGAACTTCACACTTCACACACTTGTCAATGTCATTGAACTTTTCCGTGTCAGAGTTTGTTAGTAACGCTGGTCATTTGTAGAGTTTAGTGTGATCACGTAATTAGAAGTTCCATCATTTTCATTAATCTCACCGATTGTCCAGTTTTAGAAGGACTATAGTATTTTATAGTATTATTATACAACTTTGTATTGGGCAAAATGTTTAAAACTATGAAACTGTGTAGGTTGTTTTCCAATATAAATTTAAACTTTCAATATCTTTTCAATGTAGTTTCTTTTATGTGGGAAAAACAAACAAACAAACACAGTAACAGAATTATATTTTCATTAAAGTTATGAACCGACGGTGGGTTAGGGAATAATTTGAACTTGTTTATTTTACATGGGATATTGCATACAGTTGCCATATTGTGATATATATATCCAGATTAATATTAATAATAAATATTTTAACCTTTGTTGTATATTTGGACTACAGACTTGTAATACTCATTTACTTATTTTTACCTCAGAATATCTCTGAGGTAAAAACATTCACATTTTAAATGTATCATCTATTATTTTCCCAACAAAAGAGGGATACTCTGTGAGTGATTTTAGGTATGCAGAATGTAAAATATTAAAGCAGTGTTAGAGTATTTTTAGAGATGGTTTGGTTCATCTCAGCGTCACAGCAGAGAAGAAATAAGGGAAGACGCTGTGCCGCTTTCATGGAGAAATATGAGACAGTTTAAAGATTTTATGACATAATGATTGATAGTTTGTAGCTGCACACACACACACACACACACACACACACACACACACACACACACACACACACACACACAAACACACATCACCGGTCTGACAGAACTATTTGTAATAATGCCCCTTTTGAATCACGCCACCAGTTCACCGATATGCTTCTAAAATTATGAATATTCACAGTTATGCTAACAGTCCGTCTTCTCTCCTACAGCACAAGTGTTGCGTCTGACTCATACGAATGCATTTGTACAACTTCGTCACACACACATGCACGCTTACACACACATACACACACACACACACACACACACACACACAGCTCTCACATCCCTGTCACTGCCCCTGAGTGCAATCACTACGGCACTTTTTCAGAAGGCATCAAAACGGACACCTGTCAGCAGGCCCCCGTGCCCACCCTTGCCCCCTGTGAATACTTATAGCCCACTGCAATTATGTCGTTCCATTAGTCATCCTACGCATGCAGTGATGGGCTGCTGGCTATACTTAGACACCATTGTGGTCACTCTTGTGCAAATGAGAGATTTTACAGACTGATGCACGCGTTTGTCGTCAAACACGATGAATAGAGATGAATAATTAGTAGCTGTTTTGACTTGTTGTGTTTGTGTCAGTTTATGGTCAAACCTGACGTCTGTTGCCATGTGTCCAACTATTTATAATTTTAGAGAACTTTAAAAGGTTCAAGAGCCTCCTCAGGCAACATAGAAAATACTCAGATTTTGATAATAATCTGTGCCTAATATGTTTTTTTTAATTTAAAAATAGATATAATTAAAAACAGCATTTCATCCTTCTCCTTCATTAAAAAAAATCCAGATTCTATGAATATGCAAATGTTTCTCATTTCAAAAGTTTTAACTGCTGGGCAAAAGATGAAGTGTATGTGCACTTCAGGCTCCAAATTTCTACATTAAACTTGTTTAAATTGTGTACTGGCCCACCATTGGTCCAAACCTTGCTCATAGGTACACACTTTTAACTCCTATTAAAGGTGAGCACACACAAAATGATGAAACATGTTGATCATAGTATGCAGTCTGCAACCCAAAGAACAGAGCAGCTCCTCCTCCATCAGTAACCAACAGACATAAGAATAATTATCTATTATCTAAATAAAACACATACCCCCCCCCCCCCCCCCTATTATTCTATCATAGATTACATTTTTGTAAAATTACCATCTACCATCTGATGAGTAGTGGAAATTAGAGAGATTCTTGTTTTATTAAAAGTAGATAAACTCTGTTGTAAATGAAGATAAATAATGGTTTTGCACCTCGTTATATTTCAATGTAAAGCACAGTAAGAGGAACGTTTGGATGGCAGTTTCATGAGGGTGTGCAAAAACTGACAAATGTACAGAGAAAGAAAAATGGACCCAGAATATGTCAGATAAACAACTTACCTAACATCTGAAACCTACAAGGAAATATATAAGGACTTGTCAAAATGCATACAGTATACACATAACAAGTGGAGATGTGCTTTTCTAGTGATCTCCAGATGGAAACACCGTATGTAAGATGTGACAACAGACAAAGTGTACGCCCTCGCTGTCTGTTTTCCATATCGCTGTCATTACATGTTTATGGCCTGGAGGTGACATTTGTGCTGAAAACGTATCCGGAGAGTTGTGAAGACTCTGCGTTGGACTGTGGATGATGAGGCAGTACGGTCTGTAGCTGCATCAGCTCAGTGTCGAGGGGGTGGGAGATGTTGTCAAGGATTCAGTCTCCTCCTCTTCTTCCCTCTGCTGCTTTCTCAAGGGTCTCAGTAACTGTCTCTGGACTCATGCTGGTACGTTCTCTGTTGTATATGTTTTCGCTGCAGATAACTGGCGAAAACATAATGTGCTGTATTAATGATATAACATCCTCAATGGAGCTGAAATTGAACCTTAAATAAGATAAGATAGACTGTATTAATCCCACACTGAGGAAAATGTCTTGTCACAGCTGCTCAATAAAAATTGCTCATATACATAAAAATAAATTTCACACATACAGCAGTTCAATAAATTTCACACATGCATAACGCTGCACACTGTGGTGATACACATGGTGTGTAAAGGATAAATTGTATAAAAATGTGTAAAAATGTCAGCTTTTTGGTGTCAATTGAGCAACAGGGTCTTTCTACTCTCATTATTCTTGAACTAATGATCATAAATCACTTTGGGATCGGCATAGATACCAATTTATTCTCTGACAGTAGCCTCAAGATACCAATGCAGCTACAAGATGTGTTGTGTTAAAGGGCACATGCGCTCTTTTTGCTCATACTATCTGTAACATTATGGCTTTATCTACCTACGCATGAAACTCAGCTGTATACAAGTTCATGTGCCTTCTCTGGAGGCTTCTGGGAAATGTATGAAATCACCGACTGGAGTAGAAAGACAGTGGAAGAGGCAGGCTAACACAAGAAGAGCACACCTAACTAAGAATTTGTTTACTTTACATACTGAAAATGTTTACTCACCCTTGGTTCACCCATATGTGCAAAATGTTATCATTTAATTTGAAGTCATGTTTCTATTTGCATTACGGAACTCATATTTTAGTTACATTTTTTGAGCTTTCAGGTAGTCACAGATTTCAGTATTATAGGAAATACATTTTAAAGACTTAAACAGATTTCTATAAGTTGTTTTTTTATTTACTGAAATGAATGGAAACAAATACCTACCTGGAAAGTGAGAAATTATAGAAACTAACTACTGCTCATAAATGATCTATAAAGCTAAATGATTGATTGATCGATAGCCAGCAGAGCTTATGAAAGGTTATGTTTAGATATGATGTGCTGTGAAAAACTGACTGCACTAATTATCATCTAAAACTTGCAAAACCGCCAGTAAAATTGTTTAAAATAGTGTTACATCCTCTTTCTTTCCTTGAACGTGACAGCAAATATGTGGTGGTGCGTTCACTATCACTAGGTATGAGTAGAAAAATGTATACACAGATGAAAGTCCAGCTCTCACGAATAACTCTTCCTCACTGGTGCATAACACATCAGAGGTGTCATAGGAGCGGCACCAAATATAGAGATACTTCAAACAAAGCATCCATCCCTTGGGGGCGCCACTGTGCCTCTCTGCAGCCTGGAGGGACACTGCTTTGTCCTGCAAATCTGGACACCATGATGTCGTCCATCTGCATCAGACTGAGCCTCTCTGTGTGCGGTGATCTTTCTCTTCCTACACTGTTCTCCCAATCATTTTTAAATTCTGACCCTTTATTATTCTCCTCTTCAGATACATTTGGACGACATACCATCTTCCTGTCTTTTTTTCTTTTCTTGGCTCTCATCTCACTGGCTCATTATATAAAAAAAAAACTGTGCACATAACTGATTAACAGATGCATTTGAGGAGTGGTGGCTGGTGCTGTAATTTGCATAAATCATACATCTAAAGGCTCTTAAACTGGACATGTGGCTTATTTTGTGCCAATGCACTTCAATTCTTAACAAAAGTGGCAAGAGGAAAGATGAGCTACCTGTGGCACCTGCTGTGTTTTCTGCTAAACATGATCTTTTGTAAGAGCTTGAGTCACTCCATCACTCCGTCATCACTTGTTCAGCCAGCTCTTTGGTCAGTCCTTCTGCCCAGTTTTGCTTTTCTGTCCAAATTTTGTCCAAATCTCCTCTGCAAGAAGGTGCAAACTAGTCAGGTTTATAAGTCATCATTTTACACTAAGAAATCTGATGTCTCCTTTCCAAACCCCCCCCCCCCCCCCCCCCAAAAAAAAAATACCTGTTGCTTTTTTGTTTCACCTGTATGCATTCATCCCCCATCGACTCAGCAAGTCTCTCTGAAGAGGGGACGTATTTTAGGGTTTTCCTAAACTCCATTTTCCTCTACAACTCCCCATAGATTCCCTCCGCCCCCCCTGACAAGTCTTGCGCCCTCACTGTCTCCTCATCTACTTTCCTGTTAAGTGCTCAGTGTGTTCGGCAGCATCAGACTTTCTCAGTCTATCCCGCTGGGTTCCCGCTGCTGCTGCTGGAGTAAAAACACCTTGTTAGATATACAGTGTTCTTTTCCCCTCTGCTTATTACATTTCCAGTCTGCCAGCTTGAACTGCAGCGCCCCTGCACTAAAGTTATGATTTCCTTACCCGGCTTTAATTTTCAGTTTTGGCTTTTTTCTCTTTTCATCATTGTATCTTTGTATCTTTCTCTTCTGTTTCTCCCTCTCTCCTTATTTCTTTCTTTCTTTCTTTCTTTCTCTCTGTATCTCTCTCCTTCTCTGAGGGAATTACATAAGTCTTTCTGTGTGTGTTTGTGTGTGTGTGTATGTGTGTGGGGGCAGCGTTGTATTTTATGTAAGGCGGACGTGGAAATGGCTAGTGAAACACTTGGGTCTCTCTCTCTCTCTCTCTCTCTCTCTCTCTCTCTCTCTCTCTCTCTCTCTCTCTCTCTCTCTCTCTCTCTCTCTCTCTCTCTCTCTCTCTCTCTCTCTCTCTCTCTCTGCTGATCTTTTAGCCTTGTGTGGTTTGTGTGTGTGTGCGGTTGGGTCATCGGACTGTGGATCTGCGTGGTGGTTGGCTCCAGATATACGATGGGGAGGCCCACACACACACACAGAGTCACACACACACAGCACACCGTAAAATTTAAAGTATTTGACTCGATGTATAAAGTCGATGATGCCTTTTGATTTGTGCATATGAAGCGTGCAAAATCTTGTCTGAAGTTGTCGGAGAAATCAGCCATAATCTGCTGCAAAATGTTCTTATTTTTAAACAAAACTCTTCTCCCTGAAAGTCTCACAGCTGTCAGACCAAACCTGTAATTATTATATAAGACGACTCCTTTGATTGATATCTCCTGCACTTGATTGCTAACCCCTCGAAGGCTACTTACCGTTTCATGTTAATGGTTCCACAGAGAGCAGATTGGTGCACGGATAACTGGTTTCCCTGAGAGGAGGGGAGGTTTATGTAATAGGTGGCAGAAGGTGAGCAGAAGTGTGAAGATTTCAAATGTGTTATTGAATGAAAACAATTTTCATAATGCATCCTGTGATGCCGCTGAAACAGGTTGCTTCATCTGATTTCAGAGCAACACGGTTGTTGCTCAGAAGTGAACTTTGGTGCTCTGATGTGATGGAGGAAGCATTGAGGGAAGAGGCTAAAAATATATATATATTTAAACCAATGGATTATTTAAGGCATCACCTTTTTTCATTTTTTATTTTGAAAAAAAAAAAAAGTAATGGAGGGAAAAAAGCTTCCTAGAAATGAAACACCTCTGCATAACAGAAACACCTGTCACCCCTTTAACATAGTGTGCATGCAGGTGTGTGCATGTTTTTGTGTATGTGTGTGTGTGTTTTTTGTGTACATGTGCATGTATGCGTGTGTGTGTGTTCATGTGTGTGCGCACCTCTCCAACTTGTCAGAGAAAGGGTGTTTCACTGAGTGGGAATGCCTGGTAGGATGTGTAGGCCCGGGTTGTCATGGCAACCATCTGCTGCTACGCTCGCAAACGTTCGCCGGCAACCCACACAGTGTGACATCCAGCAGCAAGCCAATCTGAGAGACAGATAAAGAGAAAGAGAGAGAGAAAGTAAATCTGTGATCGAACGCAACATTGAAGGGCCAAAAATAAGCAAAACACAAAGTTCAAGCTGATTGCTGTTTTATCTCCATGAGAATGTGCATTTTTCTGAAATGTATAAGTATAAACGCTGATATTAGTTGTCAAGTAAAAGCAGAGAGCGGTTCATCTCTCTCTGTGTCTGACCAACACAGTGAAGCACACAGGGTCGATCTGTGTTTGTGGATTCTGGAGTGAAACTGTATCATGATTTCCAATGAGTTACAAAAGTTTTGAGAAGTTGTTTTCTATATTTTCCAAATGTGATTTGGAAAGCCATGTTGCATTTATCTTTGCATCCAGTGGGGCATCACAATAAAATTAGGCATAATGTTTTAATTCCACAATAGGAGATATGTTATGTTGTCATCTTACAGTTTTGGTGTAAAAAGCCTGCATATATTGGTATTGGGTAATATCGGTATTGGAAATTAAGAGTTGGGGAATATCGAATATCGGATATCGGCAGAAAAGTCAATATCGAGCATCCCTATCTATTTTTGTAAACTCTGGGTCACATTTAGAAAAAGTCTGGCTGAAAAGAAATTGTTTAACGGTTTAACAGCTCTCACATTTAAATATGGGTCCCTAAACTCTGACCAGTATGTAAGGGTTAACAATATAAATGAATATAAACTAATTGAAATACAGTTATGCTCAGACAATCCTAAAATAATCAAATATAATCAGGCTACTAATTACTTGTGAAGTAATCAGTAAACTGTAAACAAAAGTATTTAAAGGAATCTTGACAAACTGGTGCTCAGTCTCTATTAGTGAAGTCATTGGATTTCATATATTTTGATTATTGTCTTGTCTTTGTGTCTATGTTTCAGTCTTGGTCCTGTTTATTTTGTAATATTAAGTGTTATGTTTTTACGATTGTAAAGCTTTTTTAGTGGACATCAGGAAGATATGCTGCTGCAGTGCCGTAGCTGTATGTTTGAACCCTAACCCTAACTGAAGTCTGAAGTTAAAGCCATGCTCAGGAGGTAAAACTGTGATACAGGACAGACGATTTGCTTATTTTGAACTGTAAAAAATGACACATTTAGTTATTTTTTACATCTCAAATCAGACTTGTGGTAATGCAGTCACAGTCTGATTGGATTTTGTGGAACTTTTATGTCGCCACCATGAGACATTCATAGTGATTTCATGCTGGCAGCTCAGCGTAGATGAGGTTGGTGCCGCCAATAAGATAGAGCAAAGCCGAGATGAAGAGCTCAGTAAAATAAGACAGTTTGAAATTGAGGGGTTCTTCATCACGAGCAAAACCTATATTTGCCTCTTAGCCAAAGTAGTGTCCATTTCACACTAAAAAATGCCTAACAACTGCTCTAACAGCAAAATTAAACACCATATTTGATGAACAGGAAGAACTCATCTGATATCTTTTGTATGATAACCTCTTTGTTTCAGATGCAGGCGTTGGGCAGCACCCAGCGAGGCTCTCCGAGAGCCTTCAGCGTCCTGGATCGTCTTCTGCTGACACATCCGGTGTGGCTGCAGCTGTCACTCAACCAAGACTCTGCCCTCTACATCCTGCTCAGAGAGCCTGTTGGGGTGAGAACCAATCAATCATATTGATCAGTCAAAAGAACTGATGACACAAGGAACACATTATCCATCGGATCATGTGTAAGATGACTTATTAAAGTTAAAAAGAAGTTAACAATGTGTAGAACTGTAACAAATAGTTGATATATCAATTGACCGTCAGACAGAAACATAATCTGCAACTATTTTGATAATTAAATAAAGAATTTAATAATTTGTTCATCTCTACAAACGTCATACTTTAAAGTAATAGTTGAACATGCTGGTAAATACTTGCTTTCTTGTTAAGAGTTAGATGAAAAGATCAATACCCCTCTTACATCTCTGTGTGTTAAGTAAAGAGCTGAAGAGCCCAGAGGTGATTAGCTTAGTATAATGACTCAAAGCAGAGGGAAACGGCTGAACACAGTATATCTTGTTTCAATAAACCACACACAAACAGAAATGAAACCACATAGGGGCACCTGAACGCTGTAATATGCCAGGCTAGCTGTTTATGCTGTCTTTATGCTCAGCTAAGCTAATTGCTTGCTGGCTCGAGCTCTGTACCGAATGTATAAACATGAGACTGATATCAGTCTTTTTTTTTAATCTAACTCTCAGAAAGAAAGCAAATCTTATACATATTGCACAAAATATTAAGTTTTGTTTTAAGCTAATTATCATGCATTTCATTTTAACTTGCTAACAGCACACCTCCACCTCAGTCCATACAAGATTGACGGAGGACCATGAAAGTTGACATTAAACACTGACTAAAAATTGGGATTGGAGTGTAAAGAAACTTTTATTCAGCTTTTATTTTACCTTCTTAAAAATATATATGAAGAAAAACATTTCTATAAAAAAACACATCTTTATATGTTATTCTTCTCTCTGTGATTCTTGTTGGTGCTTACAGACGTTTTTGGTGCGCAAATGCATCTTCAGCCAGAGGAAGGTGCTGTGTTTGAGAGTAACAGCTGACAGAAGTGCCTCCTGTATTAAGGAGTGCTTCATCTGTGAGGAAGACTCCAGTGAGTATCAAACAAGCTTAGCGCACATCATCCGCCTGCGGGTCGCAGCAGTACACATAACACACAGATTTCTCTGCTGACAGTTTGTGGGGTAGTGCAGTTCTCACACTTACTGGGTGAAATAATGTGGGAAAAGAGGATGCATCCTCCAAATTGCTTGCAGCTGCCATACTACCTGCTGAATGTGAGCAAGTCTCCCACTGCCTCCGCAGCTGTCAATCAAACTCTGTCTGTTCTGTAACCAGCATTCGCCTTGGAGAACTCAGCACTCAGCTTCCCCGACCTGTGTAGACTGGTGGCCTTCTACTGTGTCAGCAGGTGATATATTACTGTGCTTTTAGCTCATGCGCCACACAGCCACAAGTATATAGGGACCACCTTCTAAATAATTTGTGTCTTAATCTGAGGCTGTTTTTCAGGGTTTGGGCTTAACTATTTATTTCCAATGAGGGGATATTTTAAAGGTGCAGTGTGTATGATTTAGTGGCATCTAGCATAACAGACTTGGTGGAAATGTCATATAATATTCATTAGTTTGTTTTAATTTGTGTATGATCACTTAGAACAATCCTTTTATATCTACATAGAGAGCAGGTCCTCTTCAGCCATGCTGCACCGTTTCTACAGTAGTCCACAGTAGACAAACCAAACACTGCCTCCAGAGAGGGACTTTTTTTTTCATGAGTTCTGCAGCCCCTGCAGGTTCTCCTACACACTTGAAAGGGGCAGGTGAGGGGGAGGGGTATTCAGTTGGTTACAATCTGCAACCTCACCACTAGATGGCACTAAATCCTGCACACTGCACCTTTAATGTTACAGCATGAAGTAAGACAATGGTGTGCTTCAACTTTGTTGTTTAGGGAAGAGAAAACCCTGTTCTTGTTACAGCATGGCAATTCCCCCGTGCACAAGCCAAGACCCATAAAGAACACTGACTTTTGTAATTCATTGTTTTGTCTGCAGGGATGTGTTGCCTTTCCCGCTTCAGCTACCAGACGCCATCGCTGAAGCCACAACACACAGGCAGCTGGAGGCCATCTCTCACATGGGACAAGGTACAGTCATTGTACTTTAGATTTCACCCTTTTCAAACTAAATTCATCAGCTAACTTACTTTTGTTAGTTGATTGTCTTTTTCAACTATTTTGTGCCACTTCTGCCACATTTCCCATTAACCAAATGAAGAAAAACAACACAGACAGAGAGTATAATTATGAACATTTTGTTCCTCTGTAACGTTTTCTCTTCAGAAAATGAGTTTTCATGTCTGTTAACATAATTTCATGAAGCAATCACTGTTCAGATATAAAAGTAAGTCAGTATGGGAAAGTAATCTAATAATTCTGTGAACTAGTGACTGTCAGCTTGAATCTATTTTAACATGGTAAATTGTACTGATGGAAAGCACCAGCAGAGAGCAGGGTGTGATTTCATGATGGCTAAAAATGACACAGGTAAGATACAGTACAGTATGTGTCATGTTGTGTTTCTGCAACGCAAACACATCCAGACTCTTTCTCACAATCTGTTCTGCATTTCTAAACTTACAATTTAAAGTAAATTTCCTGCTTCTTTGGGTTTTCTTTTGCAAAATAACAAATTATTTTTCCACCGGTTCTCAAGTAAGCAAGGTTTTGTATGTGCTGCATTTTATAATACATAGATCATTACCACATTCATTTCAAGGTATTAATATAAAAAAACAGGTGGAAACAAACTAAACAGTGCAAGAGTCTCTATCTCAAGGTCTACTACATTTTCCTACGTTGGTATATCTGTGATTATTGGGTCATAAAATCGAAAATGGTATCTGCCTTATCTTCTTCTTTTGTGGTTCTGCCTCTAGACTTCTGGAGCTTGCCGAGTGCTTCTGAGATCCAAAATGGACCGTTGGACCTGGATGAGACAACCAGCGGCAGCCCGGGCCAGACGGCGGTGAACCTGCTGACCCAAGGCAGACAAGGGAAACTCTGCTTCATTAACCCGCTCTTCCTGCAGCTTGAAGTCAGCAAGGTTAGTATTTCAGCTTTGACGACAAGTCTGAATATGGTGGTCTTCATCTTGATACTTTGGTTTTACAAACTTCTACGTGTCTCTGCAATGTAACGCCTCTTTTAACGATTTTTTGTTGTATTTCACTTTAATTTAAAGTTTGCATGGTCATTTTTAAATAGAGCAAGATCAATGAAAACTGCTTGAAAATGCATCTTCAAATTTGTGGGAAAAGTCAAGTTTTTTTTTGTTCCTAAAAACGTCACTTTTTAGCCAGGCTAGCAGAATAGCTTCATGGAAAGTCCATCTTGGTCCAGATTGAAATATCTCAACTATTGGATATATACAAATAAATACATTCATGATCCCTAGATGATGAATCTGACTGACTTTGGTGATCCTGCGGCACTTCCTCTAGCGCCACCATGAGGTTAAACATTGTAAACATTAACGTCACAGAGATGCTAGCATGATTGTAGACTCCTAGTCTTTGTTTTAAGTTAACACCCATTACAAATGCTCTAAATCCACCACCCTTTTCTGCTAATAAAACTACTGTTCTGTTCATTCACTTAAACATTTCATGCATCAGTGGCTGAGTGCTGAGTGAAATATTTAATCCTCTGTTTATTTTTCCACAGCAACCACAACTCACAAACCACAGTGCCTCCAATAAAAGGCACCGCTTCAAGCGCAGCATGCGGCTCCGGCTCTCCGAATCCTCCATGAATCTGTCCCTTGAGGGGGTCGGCTCCTACTCACCTCCCCCGTCAGTGGAGCATCCCGGCGGGTCAGAGCGGCTGCAAAAGTCCGGCGACAACCCACAGAGGAGAGTTCATGCTGGGGCAGGAGTCTTGAGGAGAACCCCTGCTGTATCACCCGGGTCTGCAGAAGAAGATGACATGATTTCTGCCTACGTGCCACAAGTAATAACAGTAGTTTACATCTATTTCTTTCATAAGTGACAGCCTAATACATGTTTATGTTATTAGTTTAAATAGCCTACTTGTTACACAATGTCCCTTTACTTGCATTTTTGAGCTCCTAAAGTCAAGAAGAAATTGTCTGGTACTTGTTAGTCATAAGAAGATTGAGGAATTATTTAAAAGCACTGTTTTGCAGTAGGCCTCCTCATCATCACTCCTGTCTCATTATTTACTCAGTTACTGGCAATTTAATTCATTCATCTATTTTGTATTGACAAGAAAGAAATTTCATCAAGCTTTTAGGTAATCCTTATCTGTCATGTGTCAGTCTGTGATTCATCCACTGATATTGTTTGTGCACACCAAAAAAGTGCAATTATCATACTATAAAAGTATCACTTCTCTCCTTGTCAAGACATCTGCCAAGGAGGAAGAGCCTCCAATGCCCCAGCCGTCTGCCCGAGCAGAGGAGCCAGGCATTGAGGTGGCGGTTCTGGCCTTGGATCGTCGCCCTGCTCCCTCCCTGGCCGAGCTTGACAGCAGCAGCTCCTTCAGCAGTATGGATGAGGAAAATGATTCAGATTCAGATTCAGAAAGCATGGCCCAATTCCAGATCCACAGCTACAAGCGTCCACCGCTGTTGCGCTCTCGAGGCCGCGGTGGGTTGCACCGCATGAGTGAGGCGTTTGTGTGTTTCTTCGCTCCGGACAAGCGGCTGACACGACTGGTGGAGGAGCTGTCCAGAGACAGACGCTCCATCTTTGGAGGCATGGTTCAGGACTTCCTCATGGCACAGAGAGGGGCGCTCAAATCCCTGGCTGCCTCTTCATCATCATCAGCGTCCTCTTCCTCCTCACGTGTGACGTCTGTGCAGATCCTGCAGGGTCTACGGCTCTTTCTGTCCCAGATGAAGTGCTGCCTGCTGGACAGTGGAGAGCTGGAGCCTCCCATTGACACCCTGGTGCCAGAGAATGAGAAAGGTAAAAAAACTAATGTGTCAATGCACAATCATTTCTCAATGTTAAGCTATGATGTAAAAGTGAATAAATACTCTTTACAGCCTCAAAAACTACAATTACTGTCCAAAGTACATTCTCAGTTGTAAAAGCTGAGACCAAATGTAATCTCACACTTTTGCAACTAATTGAAAAATATAAAAACTTGACTCACCTTTGCTTCCAGTTGTGGCACTCAATGGTCACCAGTGAAAGACTTGTTGCACCAGGCAGCTCTCAGGTGTAAGTTATTAAAAATACAATCAACTTCTCTATTAATCATTGAAAAGCAATCAACTATCCATAAAGTCATCAATTACAACGTATAAAACGCTTCTTAGGATGTCACTTTAAACATACTGTACATCACTAACACTTAAACAAAAAAAAATCAGAAAATGTGCAGTTTGGCAAAAAAATGTATGCAATGTATTCGTATAATCAGTAAGTTTTTTTCATTTGTGCATGAAAGAGAGAATTGAATGTGCCAACTTGTCAAGTTCTTATTATTTTTACTTAGTTGCAAAAGTAGCAGAATAAAGTGCAGAAACCCCAATGTAAAAACATTAAAATACTTCCCTTTAATGTTTAACAAAATCATTTATGATCAATAATTAATCCACCTTAATAAGGTTAATAGATTAATAAGAATATACTTATAGCTAAGATACACATTAACATCTCAGCAGACCTACGCAGAGAAGGGAGTTATGGGTAATCTTGGGTCACAGAGGAGCTGAATTACATATATCTTAAATCAAAATGACGCAATGTGTGGTCCTGAGCGTTATACAAGCTGATCGATTGAATCAACTTCCTGTCTGGAGGTGGGTTTGAAACAAAACACCAGAACTTAACTGGACACATTAACATTATACCCACAGAGAGACATGAAGCAGCTACTCATTCATTTCTTATAACATATGCCTTATTAGAAAGTTGCAGAGCTATATGCATAAAAGTCTTTTTACAGATCTTTTGATTTCAGCGGCAAATAAACTCCAAAGTTAGTCTCACTGAGTGAATCATTTAATTGAATTTAGCTGACTGTGCTGGGTTACATTTTGAGCTCAATTTTCTCGACCGTGTGAATTTCTCATATGCATGCATGATTAGTTTATTACATCAAAACACAGAGACAGTGAGAGCAGCAGGGGACCAGCGTAGAGAGAGAGAGAGAGAGAGAGAGAAAGAGAGAGAGAGAGAAAGAGAGAGAAAGAGAGAGAGAAATGTGGAAAAAATAACTGTACTATTAGAAATCACTGATTTAATAGAGCACAGCGCCAGAGGACGCAGGTCTATGGAAACAGACAGCCTTTTTCTGATAAATGGT
The DNA here is from genome assembly GCF_027409825.1 of Scomber japonicus. NCBI lineage: Eukaryota > Metazoa > Chordata > Actinopteri > Scombriformes > Scombridae > Scomber > Scomber japonicus. The sequence continues at coordinate 18,132,946 of NC_070599.1, read as the reverse complement.
GGGCTGCCCAGGCTCCAGTGAAAGGCACTGTCAACACAAAGTAGTTTGCGTGGGGGGCAGAGCCTCATTCACTGGAGCTCATATTGTCTCTGGTATTTAGAAAACAACATTAGGAAAGCCCTGCCCGACACGCCCGCACTCACATTCATCGCATTCAAACCGTGATTCTTCTCATTATTGTAAAGCCATCGCAGGGTGTTACTTTGGAGGGTTTGTAGTCAGATCTTTTGACTCAGTCCTGTGCGTAGGTATTGCTTTTTTGGACTTGTTTGTGTGAGGCAGGGTGAGTGTTTGCAGGTGTGTTTGTGTGTAAATGTGTGATGATGGATGGTTGCCTGGCAGTGCAGAGGCTTCAGGGGAGAGAGAGAGAGAAAGAGAGAGGGAGAGAGTGCTCGGCCTTCCTTCCTCCCTTTCTTCCTTCCTGTGCTCCGATTCTGATTTATCTCGCATTGCGTCGGTGGGAGGCATTTGCATTTTTTTTTCTCCCCCTCGTTTATCATAAAAAGATATCACAGTCCCACGCTCACTTGAAGAGCAGCACGATTCAGGGGAGGGTGGGAGGGAGGGATAGAAATAGGTAGGTTACTTTGAAAATGTAATCAGTTACTGATCTGTGAGTAATAGCTGACAAAAATGTGCTTTTTTTTCTCCACAACAAACCAGTAACTCACAAAGATGTAATCCTGCTACATGTAATCTGTTACTCTCCAGAGCTGATAAGAGAGAGAGGGATCCAGAGAGGGAGGAGAGGGAGGTAGAGAAACAGAGGATGGAGGGAGTGAATGATTAATCACAAAGGGGAATGATATAGTAAGGTAGATGTGGTGGATTATACGGCAGGGAAACATGAAGGATGGAGAGGAGGGAGAGGAGGATATTGATGATGAGTGGAAAACAGTGTACGCTGGAGGATTGTTACCCACCTAGTCAGGACTGCCCACTGACTGCTGGAGAATTACTGAGTGTGTGTGTGTGTGTGTGTGTGTGTGTGTGTGTGTGTGTGTGTGTGTGTGCATTTCCACGTGTGAGAGCATGCATGCATGTGTACTGCACATATACGAGTTTGTGTATCACATATCACTGGTGTCAGGCGAAAAAAAGAACTGCATCTCATTTGGGAAATAAACTTATTTATTTTCTCTCAGAGTGTGATGACTTGAGGAGATTGATACCTCTCTCATGTCAAAAAAACCCAAAAAATACTGAAAGCAGGGGGAAACAACTAGCCTGGTTCTGTTCAGATGTAGGACCACCAACACATCTAAAGCTTTCTCATTAACTTCTTATATTTAATGTATTTTGTCTGTGCACATTGTCAGGTCTATATTTTTATTTTCTAAATTCTAGTTCTTAGTTCAGCCTCTGACTGAAACAGGCCATTTTAGCTCCTGTCTCTTTAAGGACCCAAATATTCGACAGACTATGTAAACAAACAGTAGTATTCAAATTTTGTTCTTTTTTCTTATTATTTACTGGAAATGGAAACTTCTCAAATACTTCTGTGCATGTTTGAGCCCAAATCAAATCTGAACAACTGAACAACCTTAGAAACAAGACCATTTGTGGGCATGCACAAAAAAATCTAATGATTTTTACCATTAACATCTGATATCATGACAGTGTAGAAATGATTACAAAAAGCCAGATATGTCTCCTTGAACAAAAACCAGCTGGGGACAGTGACTATGGGCAGCTTCTCAGTCTTGTTGTCACAGTGAGATTGCCAGATTTGGTACATTTGTGCTTGTTTTGAGACCTATGCCAGGTGTGTGTAGGCTTTTTTCTCTCCTTTGCATCAGAGATTACCAGGCGAGATGTTCCCTCTGTTTTCATTTTTAATGACAAACTAAGCTTAGCGGCCTCCTGGCTCTAGCGCCATACGTAACGCACAGATTTATCTTAGTATTCCTCAAAAATACACTTTGCATAATATATCATTGTGCTAGAAAAAAGGTAGAACATCCAACTTTAAGCCCTGCAGACTCCTCCCAGTAGTTCCTGGAGCAGGGACTTTTTAACTCTAGGAACTATGAAAGAGAAAATGTAGAATTTGGGAAATTTCAATCAAAATGCAGGTTTGATTCTTACGTTGCTGAAATGGTTCCTGGTTGTTCTAATCAAGGCCATTAGAGAAACTGTACATGCTGCACAGGAAGGCAGAGGACTGGTACCTTATAGCCCCCCTATCAGGTTAATCCGGTCATGTATGTAAGTGAATGTGTGAACTAGTGGGCCTTTCTATGTTGCAAGCTATAGTGAAGAGTAATCGTATAAAAAGTCCTTTATACTCAGTGATATTTTAAAAGCATTTCACACAAGTGGACAAGAAATATGAACAAAAACACAATCTGATGCAATGCAGTTCAATAGCCCTGCAATAATATGTACCATTGTGAAAGTTATTTTTTGTCAAGTCTGTGTCAGAAAGATGTTGATTAAACTTTTTGAGACCCAAACTTACGTGATATTTTTAAAGATGGTGTGCTGTTTGAGTTTTATTTGTTTTTTATTCTTGTCTCATTCACTCAAACAGACATTTAAGTTCCGCTTTTCTGATTCTTGACAATATCTCACTTCTTTAAATTGACAAATTCCATATTTTTTGAATGTTGTATCCAGATTTTAATCCATAAATCCAGATATACTATACAGCAGGATCTATACCAAATCTACAATCTAGTAGAATCCTAAAACAGGATATTGTCAGAAAATATGTGGAGCAGGATTATTTGAAATATACACTTTTTTTGTACTCAAATGATAGTGATAGGATTTTAATTTCAGTCTTAAGTCTGAAGCATATCAAAGAGTCAAAATGCAAACCACCTGTACACAAGATGTCAGGGTTGATTATGTTGCCTGTGTATATGTCAGCTGAAAACAGTAAAAACACACCTTTTTTCACCCTAATGGCTCCATTGCAATGATCAGCATCTTTCTGGGCCTCTTGCCAGCGCCTCTAGATATGTAGAAACCAACAAATGACTAAATAAATGGAACTCACAAGCAACGTCATCTTCAAAAAGCAGTCAGTTTCACAGGTGTATAAAAATACTCAGCCCTCAGCATCAGTCTGTCAGAGCATTTCCCCAAAACAATGAACTCTTCTTTCTGTCCTCAGACCTGGCGCTGGAGCGGGCCATGTTCTCCTGCATACTCAGGCCTCTGAAGTCCCACCTTGAAAAAGCCCTGATAGCGCTGCACAATCAGGATGGCTCTAACGAACGCCTCACCCAGAACATGCTGCTTCTGAGAGGGGACGACGCCATGGAGCAGCTCGGTGTACAAACGGGCGTCCCGGACAGCCGTGAGGTGGAGAGAGTGAAGCAGAAGCTGGTCCTGATGCAGCGGACACACTCGCCTATCGATAAGGTCCTCCTTCTGCTGCAAGTGTGCAAGTGTGTCCACAAGGCAATGGGGACCTTATATGGTGAGACGCGTTGATGCTGCCTGGTCGGAAATGTGTATTGTTGCTGCTGTTAAGATTTCAGACCCAAATGACATGGATTAGCATGACAGGGTGGATTAGAGACAGAAATATTAGGACCAGTGTATAGAATTTAGTGGGACAGGCGTGGGATATTTTAATCAGTGTATAATCCCATGAAAATATGAATTGTTGTGTTTTCGTTACCTCAGAATGAGTCCTTTATATCTGCACAGGGAGTGGGTCCTCCTCCACGGAGGCCACCATGTTGCAGTAGCCCAGATTTTTCTACAGTAGCCCAGATCAAACTACACAGTGGCTCTAGAGAGGACTGTCTAGTGGCCACAGTAGGTCATCCTACATGCTTAGAAGGGAGGTTGAGGGGTGTTTAGTTGTTTGCAATCTTCAACATGACTAGATACCACTTAATCCTACACACTGGTCCTTTAAGAGGAATGAAAGTCAACAGACTTTGCAGAAGCAAATGTCTTGTTGCTTTCAAAAGCTCCACACTTCAGATATATTGTGTCTGCATGAGCTGCAGCACGACCTGTTGTCACTCCTGGCAGGAATGTAATGCATCATCATATCAATGCAGTTGTATATTGAGAATAATTTGGGTACTGGGCTACAGTAGCATATTTCATATTTATACTAATCTGTCATTAGTCAGGTAGGCAACTATAGTCGGTCATTTAAAAAAATAGATAAGCTAGATATAAGAAAGTACTGTTGCTGATGTGGTGATATGTTTCATGACCTTTCTTACAATTTGAACCCAGATTGAAACACATATTTGGACCAAAACTGTCAGCACACAGTGTCAGAAAATATAAGATGTTAGCTTCTTCTTATACTGCTCTCTTGTTGTTTTCTTTGCAGGACATGAAGTGAGTTCGGAGGACTTCTTGCCATCGTTGTCGTACGTGATTGTGCAGTGTAATAGGCCTCACATTCTGATAGAGGTGGAGTACATGATGGAGCTGCTGGAGCCGTCCTGGCTCGGAGGAGAGGGTACGACCTAATCTATAAACACTCTATGTAGCCTGAAAAAAGTGCAATCAGGTGTCCTTGACTTTTTCAATTTGTTAAATCAAGACACAAATCCTATTGTTGTTTGGTGTTTCACATGACAAAAGTGACCATGTCAGTACAGCACATTGTTTCAGCATTCATGTTTCTTAAAAGCTGTGATCACTTATTTATACATACTGTAAATAAAATAGGCTCACAATGTTTTGAGTCAGCAGGTAAATAAAGTGTTTGTGTGCACAGTCACAGTCATGAGTTTGATGACTTTTTACTCAACATGACAGAATCTGAAATGATTTTCTCAACGTTATAAGTTTATCTCTAGTGACTCAAGACTTTGTTTAAAGTACGTTTTATGTTTTAAAAGAGTTGAAAACCCTCCCAAAGTAGAGATATCATGGACGGTGCCACCAACATATTTAGAGAGAGAAGAGATCAACGTCATATAATGTACTTTTACTTTTCTTTCTTGGTGTTTACAGTGGCCTTTTAAATTACAGTTAGTAGCATATACATTATGACTGCTTTAGAGCCCCAAATACAAGGTTTCAGACAGGCCTTTTGGTCAAATGCTTTATAATTCTTTGCTTTAGTAGATTTTTCTTTACCACTTAACTCCAATATTCACTCTCTTTTAGCTCTGTTTTTGGTCTCCACCAGCTCCTGAAAGACATATCTGGCTCTTTAGCTGCTAAATGCTTGAGTAATTTCACCAGCTAGTTTCTAGCTTTGTCTGTCTGTGCTTGGTGTTGGGCATGTAGCATATTGTTGGTTTATCAGGTGTTCTCACTGCCTGCTGCAACTGAACAGATAAGTTGTGGGCAATAAGAACAAAACAATGAGTTGAAAGATACTAAAATGCTCCATACTGCAGTCTTGAGTAATAATTGTAGGGGCGGTTTTCTCTGCAAACAACACATTTCTTTTTACACACTGTCATTTGATCCCTGATACAGAATTATTGATTAGTGCAACTTGAATTTTACATTATAATTACTCAGAAGTCTATTGTGCCAATTTGTAGTCACTTATATAGTACCTTATTAGTTACTTATGACCAATTACGTTTTTTTTGTCAGATTTTCTACAATTAATCATTTCATATGTTTTCCTTCATGTCCTTACTAGTAAAATATAAGTCCATTTTTAATTTGTACATTGCTGCACATTGTAGGTATCAACTTAGTCAATTTAGTCCAATTTCTAACTTTCTAACTTTTTTTTTCATCTCCCAGGTGGGTACTACCTGACCAGTGTGTATGCCAGCCTGCATCTGATCCAGAGCCTGGACCAGGACAAGCCTTTCTCAAGCTGCCTGATGCCAGAGGCCCAGGAGGCGCTGAAGGACTGGAGCTGCAGACGGAGCCAAGAGGCCCAGAGACAAAAAGAGAACCGGCACAGCCAGGTAGGCGCCAGATGTTTTATTATAGCTCTGCTGCACCACAGAAATAGTGCCAGTGTTGTGTGTTTGTTTGCTTTATGCTAATCTTCTTTGGAGCTGTCACACATAGCTGCACGAAGTGTTGACTGATGTGTGGACAGTTGGTTTCTATGCTGTGAATAATTTCAATGGGATATTCTTCGCTGCACTGTGTGAATGGTGTTATGGCAAAATTAAATTTAAGTGATTGATTTTTTGTTTAGTTTTTGCTGGTAGTGAAAAAATACTGGAAATGCTTTATTTTACTTTTCATTTCATAACAAATTCAACGTTTTTAAAAATGTAATTTGCAGTTATTTAACGGTTAATAATTTCAAGTCAGTTCATTTTATTTGGATTCCTATTTGTTAATTTTGCATAAATTCTTGAGGAATCTGACTTTTATGTTATTTAAGTGACAAAAAATGCTCATGTTTTGAAACTTTGACCATGTTTAACATACATATCTGACATCATCACTATAAAAATAATCACAAAATCACAAATAGCATGAAAATAAAAAAAACATCTGGGGCCAGTGACCATGACTCTGACGCCTGCTATTATTATCATTAGTCATACTTCTATTATTATTGTTGTTATTGTTATCATTGTTGTTGCTGTGCTTCTGTGTCTCTCTCTCCTCTCTTCTTCTTTCTCTCTCAAACCATCCAGTCAAAGCAGGTGGCTGCCCACCTAGAGCCTGCTTCTGCTCAAGGTTTCTTCCTGTTAGAAGAGAGTTTTTTCACCACACGCTTACAAATTATTGGACCTCTGTACAATAAATAGTTTAGTCTAGCTCTATGCTCTATGTGAAAAGTACCTTTTTGACTCCAGGAACTGTGGCAGGGAAAAGGTTGAAATTTAGAAAATGTTACCCCTGGTTTCCCTAAGTCAAAATGCAGGTTGGGTTTGTAAGTTGCTGAAATGGTTCCTGGTCACTGGAAAAGGTGCTGTAGTGGAAAAAAGACCATTAGAGAAACTGTACATGCTGCACAGGAAGGCAGAGAAACAAAAGGGGTAATAGAGGCCTAGCAGCTTATTATAGCCCCCCTGTCAGGTTAATCCGGCCACGTATGTAGGTAAGAAGCGGTGGGCCTCTCCACTGATAGAAAATGCTTAGTTTGTATTTGTACTGGCATATTAGATTCATTCTCAATGAGTTGATTACCGTTATAAAATGGATACTAAATTACATTACAAAGACATTTTGCTGGAGTCCGATATTGACTGTGTTCACCTACTAACTGATTGATCAGCGGGGGGTTTTTTGTATCAGATGTGGGATTTTTGGGTCTGATCTGATTCTGTAGTTTAACTCCATTGACTGTTCTAACTGAGTCTTGTCATGTGCCTCTTCCTTGAGTGTGCAACTAACAACCAACCTGAATCTTTTATGCTTTTCAATGACACAAAGGACATAAACTGCAACGAAAAACAAAGGCCATAATCCTCCCAAAGAAGTCCGACATTACATTAATTTTCCTGATGGCGATGCACGTTGAGCAACATCAGATTGTCCTACATCAATGACAATGCTACATACTGTATCTGACTCTGGGCTGACCTCGGGTCTTACTGCTGCTTTGGATGTTGAAAACCTCTTACATGACAGAGATTGTGCATAAGGGGAATGATTTTGGGTCAAATAGTACGCTTATAGTAGGTTGCCCTCCAGAGCACACCTGGATTTCCCTCCTTTGCGTGCCAACATGTTTCAATTCATTTGAGGGCATTAGTTTTTAGACATTTTTAGAGGTAATCCTCTGATCAGGAGCCGCCGGGCTTACGACAGGGCATGCACTAATGCTCCCACACTCTGACATTTACCTACACTCTCCTGTTATCACTCTCCCCCGGCCCCAGATTGGTATAGCGGTCTCACCAGATGCCATGGAAAAAAGGCATTGTCATCCACAACGTTTCTGTCTCGTCACGTGGTGCCTCTACTGGCTTCAAATAGCTGATCTAACTCACCCGGCAGCCAGATTTTCCACTGACACAGGCGGGGATCAGTGAGCCAAGTGCTATGAAGAAGTGGGCGGTCAGATAACATGAAATTTATTGAGCTGCATCTACCCATCGAAGCAGGCAAACACAATATGCACACGGACAGCGAGGAGCTCAGTGACTCTGTAAGTTTTGTTGATGGCAGACCTGTTGATTGTGATTGCCGGTGTGAGTTTTTTTCCTTTTTTTTTTTTTAAGAGCGTATTTGGTCACTTGTGCATCTGTTTATGTGTGTGTTTGGTGTGTATATGTGTGTGTGTGTGTGCGTGTATGTGTGTTGGGGGAGGTGTGTGCAGGTAGGATGGGAGGTGTGTGTGTGATTGTATATGGCAGAGAAGAGGATTCTCACTGGTTTCTCACTGGTTTCTGAAGATTGAAGGTTTTGCCAAAGGATTATGTTCAGTATGGGGTTTTTATGTGTGTGTGTTTTAAACAGAGTAGTGAGGGCGTCTGTAGGTGGTTGAATCTGACATTATATAATAGCTTAGGTACTGTAAAATTGCTGGTAAATCTTTGAAGAGTAGCAATTGTTGAGGCAGACTTGTTAGTTATGTGTTTCCTCACTTTATGTTCTTCTGGAAATGTCAAAAAAGTTTGTTTGGATTTGAATGCTGAACGCTGCTTTGCAAAGAGAAAACTCCACCAGAACACCCAGTAGAGCAAGCTTAATGGATTATATTTGATGAGTTTGGACGTGGACACACTCTAGTGGATTAATACCGGGAGTTTGTCAGTGAAACTGTAACATACAACAGAGAAAAGAGCAATTTCACAAAGATGCTTTTCGTATAAAGCTCTTGGACTTGTGCGTTTGTGTGTGGGAAGTAGAGGCTTTTGTTTTAGAGAGAATTTCTTTTGTCAACATCGTTTTGGCTCATTTATTGTAGTGGATGATCAGGCTGTGTGTTTGCACAGCTCTTATTGCTCCTCTGGCTCCATCTCTCTCTCCTCCCCCTCTTTTGCCCTCACTCCATAAGCCTCTTGACCTCTGTTTTGCATGAATACATGTATATATTCACTCTTTTTTTCTCTCTCTCTGTATCTCTTCTTCTCCTCCTCTCCCTCCCTCCCTCCAGAGGTGCGTTCGGATACTGTTCCAGGACGGGGAGCGGAGCGCCGTGCGGACGTTGCAGTGGAGAGCAGGGGAGACCAGCCAGGCCCTGGCGCAGCTGTGTGCCACCACCTTCGAAGTGTCCGACCCGCAGCAATACACCCTGTACTGGCGCAGCGGCGGCGAGATGAGGGCCCTGCCGGCTCAGGCTCAGCCCCAGGACCTGGCCAGCCACAGCGAGGGAGGCCCCTCGCTCTCCTACCTGAGGACCGACCACGACTTCAGCAAGATGCGGCGGCTCACCAGAGGTGGCGCCGTGGACCTGAGCGAGTCGGTGTGTGAGGAGTGAGTGGGAGGGATGGAGGAAGGAGGGAGGAGGAGGAGTAGGAGGAGGATGAGGAGGAGGAGATGGATGGTTGCTCTCGCTTTCTCTCTCTTTCTCTCTCTTGTTCTGTCTCTTTCTCTCCGGGCGGTGTGTTGTGTCTCGTCGTGGGTCAGGACTCGTTGTGAAAAACTACAGCCCTTCTCCAGACTAGGAGCAGACCTTCAATGGTTAACTCTTCCCTAAATGGACCAACATGCAGAGCAGAACAGGCCCTGCATTGGGACTGTTGCCAAAAGTTGTACTATGTGCCACTGAGTGTGGCTGCTAGTGTAAAGGAGTGTACTATTTGTGACATGGAAAATGTGTAATAAATGGATTTGGTTGTTATTTGACACATGAACCCAGAGTTATAGCATGAAGGGATTACATCATTCAGACGTGAGGAGGCTCAAATCCAAAGACAAATTCTGTGAAACTACTGTTGCCTGGAAACAAAATCACTTTCTGTACACGCACGAGAAGGCAAATTGTCCACTGCGGTGATGTAACCCTTTCACAGTATAGTTCTGGGTGAATCTAAAAGACACTTGGATGTTTTATTACTTCACTTTTATGTGTAAAAGTCTGCAAATCTTTGGATGGAACCACATTGTTAAATGGTTTGGGGATACAAACCTTTATGTGCCCCCTTTTTTGGAATACAGTATGATTGACAAAAAAAGAAAAAAGATGTTTTATAGCCAAGACCAAACTTCAATACCAAAGTGACAAAAACAAAGTCAGATAAAGAGGCCATTTTGTGCTACAACAGGTGTTTACTTTGAGAGAAATCACATTTATAGGCTCTAAGGAAGCTTTAAATCCGTTCTTTATTTTTAGAATCACCCACAGAGACAATTTTTATTTTTACTTTTATGGAGAAAAAAGCGCAGACGTTCCTCCTTGCTTGAGTATTCTATTAAGTGTGTTTTTGGCAGGGCTAGTAATGGGCGAGTAGGAGGGAAGTGATAGAAAAGCATCAGCTCTCTGTTTTTAAAACCGTGTGAAGAAAAATAAATTCACATCTCCAGGCTGAGACAACCTGCATCAGATTTACTGAATGACTTCCGAATGTATTAAAATCTTTTTTTTTCTTTCTCCGTGTCAGAGTTTAAACCTTTCAGAGCTGCATCCATTTCACGTTTTATCTCACTGCTTTTCAGTTTTACTGTTTCTCTTGGCCTGTACTGTAAAATAACACTGCGTTACGACCCCGGACTGAGAGAGGACAGTCTGACCAATAAAAACAACACTGATGACTGGTGGAATGTAAATGTAAGCGTCACCAGTGTCACCAGCGTCTGGCGACTCCTGCTGCAGGTCATCGTTATCAACTGACTGTTCAAACTCAATCTTTGTCATTATCAATTATCATTATTGTGTAATTTTAAAACTAACTTTTAATTGTTGGATTTGTTGGGTAGATATCAAACCTAAGTATGGATTTTCAACATATCTGGAGTTTCTAATCAGCTGAAGAGTTTTCATTTGGAGGACTATGATGTGTTTTTGGAACATAATTGCATGCTTTTTTTTTTTTCATTTAACGTGAAGGTTCTGCGAATGTGGTGTGTGTGTGTGTGTGAAGCATGTGTTCATTGTGAGAGCTCACTATTTCTTTTCAGTGTGGAAACACATTACTGTATTCTGTCAGGTAACTCAGTATCGCAATAAAAAAAAATTGCAATATCTGTTCACAAGGTTGTTACATCCAGTTTTTATATTGTGGTGGGATTGTGAAGCTTGTGATACAAAATATCACCAGCAGGGGGCAGCAAATAACAATACAATAACAATACCGCTTTGGCGCTTCCTCTCAACTTCTCTTACCTTGTTAGATAACTGTTTCTCCATGGTTTATGGATTTTAATGAGGGATAGTAACGGATGTTTAAACGCAGCACTTTTCACTTTTTGCACAAAGCTTAATTAGCATGTATGATAAAAATGTATTTAAAAGCATCTCAGATAAGATAAGATAAAATCATCTTACATTTGACTTAGAAAATATTAAAACAATATTGTCCAATTGCAAAAAATATCTAGACTAGAAGAATTTATGGTCATTATAATCATTTGAAAAAATATGTATCTTGACAATAGTTTGATAAGAAGTAACAATAACAGAAAAAAAACTAACATTTTCTCTAGTTTGACAGGTTCATAGTAGTTTAACATTTCACATTTTCCACATCAGTCAGTGACGTTTTCCAGCATATATCAACATATTGTTCTTGACATAAAAATGAATCATGTAATTGTTGTTAAAAATGTTAATTTCAAATATATCCACTTTACAATAGTTTAAAACAGACAAAAGCAGCAAATCCTCACATTTTAATTGATTCATAAATGACTGAAAAAGTGAATCACTCATCAAAACTCTTGTCGATTTTCAACTAAATGATTAATATACAGATGAAGGAGTGCCAATTTCTGTGATGTAAATGGAGTACAAATGATTTCATCCAGCATGCAGGACCGTTGAGACATTAATATAAAAACTGAAACATTAGGGCGACATTTCTCTTTATAAGTTTTGCTTTTATCTGACTCCACCTCCAAGTTTTTGCAGCACTCCCAGACCTTTCTCCTCGTACTCCGCCCTGCTCAGCCAGAAGGAGTCCTTGTCTTTCATGATGTTGGCGAGCACAGCGCCACCAAGGAAGACCATGTGTTTACGTCGGGGAGGATCCTCGATACGAATCTTAAACTTCTGCAGAGATGAAGAATAAAGAAAGGAAATGTCTTTAAAACACAGAAAACAGCAAATATCTTCCCTATTACAATAAAACTGAACCTTAAATCTCTCAACTGTTACACTTGCAACAAATGCAGCAACTACTATAGTATAATATCAAGTTATAAAAACAATAATAATAATTGAGTATAATGAAATAATTAAAAAATATACATTTTTATGGGAAAAGTGTGATAACTAGTTAACAATTTAATCAACAAATATTACACACAACATATACAAACATATCCATGACAACTGAGCTAACTCTACAGTATCTGCTGATGAAGACCATATAATATGGTTGAAAACCAGTAAGTGCACAAGTGGACAAAAGTAATTATTATTACACAAAAAGCTCTTACATCACTGCTATGTAACATTGATTAGATTAATGGAAAATGTATTATGTTAACATCAAAGCTTATGCTACAGATTATATTGTTGTTACGTTAATGGTTTATGATATTTATGCAAAGGTATTACACAGTGTCAGCAGTTGTGTAACACCTCATTTAACATCCCTGTGTAGAAATGCCATGAAGAATTTGGAAGTTCTTACAGATAATTTCTGAGTGTCTCCGTCCAGCACCCTCTCCAGGTAGAGCTGCTTGATCTCTCTTTCTAATCTGGATGGGAGGCCGGGGTACATGGTGCTCCCTCCTGATAGAACAATGTGTTTATAGAAGTCTGACCTGCAAAAAAAGAGGAAGACATACAAAATAGTAGATGGGGAAGTGAACGACTTTGTCTATTTACATTCCCCTCCCCCAGGTGATCACTGTTCACTGTTGTGTTTACATTGGTTTGGGATTAAGTAAAGACAGCAGCAATGAGATTCAGACCTGAGGTCAATGTCCGCAGCCTGGATGGTGTTAAACAGCAGCTCAGCTACTCCCGCTCCCTCAATGTTGATGAGGTGAGGCTGGAAGAGGGCTTCAGGAGCCCCAAACCTCTCTCCGCCCACCTTCACCTGCCGGCCATCAGGGAGCTAGGAGAAGTGGAGTGAAGACATCAGGAGGATTTACTTGGTCAGCCAAGTATAATATATTAATATAATATCTAATTTCACATCACACAGTGATGTCAGAAGAGTAGTTTGACATTGAGAAATATTATAATTAGATGAGGAGATTGAAACCTCTTTCAAATGTGAAAGTGGTATTAACTCCTGTCATCTAACTCCTGGCAAGAAAACAAAATCTCAAACTACGACTGCATGACTTCCCCCCCGAAAAAAAAGCTGAGATTTTGTTTTTCACCGTACAATATAGGACTCCACCAGATAGGTGGTCTCTGTGGCCAGTCGCTGCTCCTGCTCGATGTTGTATCCCACATAGCAGAGTTTCTCCTTCAGCATCTGCACTGTCTCGAAGTCAGCCGAGTGGTTAAAGGCGTAACCGCGGAGGAGCAGGAGCTGAAGGCAAGAAGATAAAAGCTGACTTGTTAAGTTAGGAGTAAAAAAAGAATAACTGGAGAAAAAAAATGCAGCTTTACTTTTCAAATGGTAGTATGTTAGAACACCTTCCTCATATTGTCTACTTACCTAACAGTAAATTGTTATTTATGTGCAATATTCAAACATCTACATCTCAAACTCTGAAGTGAGGGTTTCACTGCTCACCTTGATGAGGTACCGTGTGATGTCACGTCCGGCAATGTCCAGCCTGCGTGTGAGGTGGGGTAAAGAAAAGCCTTCGTACACCGGACAGATGTGGGTGACACCATCCCCCGAATCGACAACTACACCGGTCAGCAAACCTGAGCACGGGATAATTTCACATTTCAGACAAACCCATAAAATAACAATCACTGAATTTACCCTTTAATCAGTAGGAAACAGACAGAAGAGATGCAGGGTGGCCTGAGAAGAGTTATACGTTTGATCTTGATGAATCACTTGAAGCAACAAAAACCTAAGATGTAAATGTTGTTTTCTTACCCTGAGCGTACAGAGTCAGAACAGCCTGAATTGCCACGTAGATGCCGTGGAACTGGTACTTCTCAAACATGACCTCTGCGATCTTCTCACGATTCTTGGTGGGGTTCATGGGCGGCTCAGTCAGCAGGATCTTGACAACGTAGAAATTGAATACAACTGAGCAACCTTTGCCTTTTATCAACAATAACAAAATGCATTTGGCAAACAGTTTTAAATGCAGACATCTTCTGTACCTTGCATTCTGAAGGGTTGATGTTCAGGCGCTCTGGGCCAAAGGTGTAATCCCACAGGTGGAGCATGTCATCCCAACAGCGCACCATGCCGTTCTCCATGGGGTACGACACCTCCAGCAAGGAGCGACATTCACTGGCCTCGTCCCCCACCATCAGGTCCTGGGTAAAGATATCAGGACAAGTTCAGCCATCAGAGAAGATGTGCAGAGTATTGTATGTACTGTATGGTTAGTTCTTAAACATCTTTGTTTGTTTTGTTACTAGAAAATCTAATAATTGATCACAAAGCTAGGTATTGTTTTAAAATACTCGATGCATTAGTTTTCATGTTTCAAGCATCTGAATATTCTAAAGTTTAGTCTAGTTTCTGATTCATATAACATTTATTTCTCAACAAAGTATAACTAACTACCTTCTTTCGATACTTGACACCTATTATTCGCCTTTTATTTGGTACTCAAAAAGTATTGAGGTTGAATACCTAACCCTACAAAGCAAAGGATCGCACCCCCCCCCCCCCCCCCAAGAAGAATAATCCTCACTAAAGGGACACCTAATTCACCTTCACAGCTTATTTGTTATGCCTTTCCACTTGAACTTCTGCCTTATAGAATACCTGTGTGCAGCCCTCTACAGATTTAAAGGCTAAAAGGTCTGAATAATCTGTTTGACCTCAGTATGAGCGAGTATTCTCAGGTTACATGAGCATATGAACTTAACTGTGTCTTAGCGAGCTAACAGGTGTACACTTCTAAGACACTTTAATACGTATGAGCTGCAAGATAAGAAGAGCTGAGGGAGCAGAGGTACGTCAAGTGTTTAATTAGCTGAACAAATCTCGGGTTGTGTTTGTCCAGACTCACCAGTTAATCACATCCTTTGCTTTTTATAAACACATTAACATATAGATAGGGCTGCAGTCATTTAGTAATAAAAGGCTGTATAAAAGTTGGTGACTCTTAGTCAAACTAGGAGGTTTTATAATTACATAATGCAAATGATTTGTGTGATTTGTGTGATTCTTGTGTTTTATTCTGCTGTAATCTCCATGATCACAACCAAAACATGAGCAATGATTGACCTCACCTTTATCTCGATGTTGCCCACTTTGATACTTGATCGTATGACTGGTCGACCCACCATGGCAGGGAAGATATGGTCAGGGAAGTTGGATCCAGCAAAGCCACACTTGACAAACTGGTGGAGGGATGTGAGAATGAAACAAAACATATGAAGTTCTCCTTTTTTCTTTTTTTTTTTTTTTAAAATGTTGACTGAAACTGAAAGTTTGTGTTGTGTAGCTCTTAATCACCACCACACTTAATCCTCTTGCACGAGACTGACTTTAGTATGGATAATTTACATGAATAAACCAGGTCCATTCAGTTTATTAATCCAGCAGTAGGCTTAATCTGCATCCAGGAAACTGACCTGTGGTGTAGTGTCATTTATCAGACAAATGCTGTTGCATTTATAAAGGCATGTGGAATAATTCATTTGGCAAGCACAGGGATATAAATATAATGCTTCATTGCCTTTAAATTGTGTGAAATTATCTGCAGAGCTCTCTGTTTCTCTGCTTGTCGTGACTACACCTTACTGTTGTGTCTCAGCTTGTCTTTATGGTCACAGACACATTCCTTAGCCTAGAGGGATGAAATACATTCCAACCAAAGGCTGCAAGTGAAGGTAAAAATGGGCTACAGCCACTGACTGCAGGTACGGGTCAAGCCTAATTGTTCTCTAAACTTCAATGCTTGGATCAATCATCAATATTTAAATTCCACATTGGAGAACTGAAGAGCCGCTCCTTTAGTACCTCAAATCTCTCTTCCTGCTTTTCACCCAATGTGTGTGCAGTTCAAAACATCACAACCATTTAAGGTGGTTGGTGTGTGCATGTAAGAGGTAGAGTGACATGTCCAGACAGATGTGGGACGAGCCTGCAGTATGCACACAGATTCACACCTTGATCTCTTTCAGCTGTTTGTCACTAAATTATCCAAAAGTACATATATTATTTTAAGAGCAATGACTATCAAATAAAACACAGATGTGTTAGATAGCTGGTGTATATTTAGATAAAAACTCTAAAAAAGAATATGTTTCCTGCACAAACAGCTTGCTACATGGAAGATATCACTTTCAATATGAGCTAATATCTACTTAATAAGAAGAGAGACAATAACGGATGCTGTCAATAGGCTGTCAGGTTACTGTATTTTTCAATATTGATGTTATAGATTTGACTTACCCCTGTCCCATTGTCACAGACCACCACTTTCCTCCCCTCGCTGTCCATGCTTAAACAAATGCTACAAACAACTCAAGATACTCCCTCCTGTCAGGACAGGGGTCAGACTAACAAATAACCAATCCAAGGTTATCACACGTGAATTTAACAGTGTCTACAACTGACTGGTAAGCATAGATGTCTTGAAACTCCTTCTAACATGGGTGGGATTAGCTACTAAATGTGACTACGCCCATTTTTTGTGGCCTGACAGGAGTGACACCTACTACACTTTTTTTTTTTTAGGGAAACAGGTAGTGTTCCTCTGAAGCATTTAGAAAGTATCAATGACTGCCTTTTATGATAGAAAGTAGAAGAACAGTTGGTCTTCTTATCCCTTCTCTGCCCACTTTTAACTTACTCTCTCTGCGCTGATCAAAACTTGAGGAATAATCATTTTGGATTGGAAACTTACTGTGTGCCTTTATGGAAATTTCCATTTTCATAAGTCAAGAATAGCCTAATAAATTCTGAGCAATACTACAAACAGTTTTTATGAGACCTTTACATTCTTATTTAAATGTCTTTAAAATGTGAGTGTAGAAATACATCCAATACAACCCTTATTTTGTATAAAGGTCAAGGTCTATACGTAACCAAAAGCCTAGCAGGGTTGCTAAAACAAAAAACAAAAAGGAAAGGAAGAGAAAGAAGTGGCTGCATTTAAAAAAAAAAAATCAAAATGTAAAGCCAAAACATCGAGATTGCCCCCTGGTGGCTGGCTGCAGTAAAGGTCATAAGCCAAACTAAAAAAAACTACATGTCAAATATATTTTTCCCAAAGATGATTTCTGTAATTTTAAGATGTTCTTATCACGCTGATTGTTGCTGATTGTTTTTAATCAGGTGATTGATGAAATAATGATTGACAGCTGTGACAGCCTCTCAGGCAGCGAGGGGGCGTGTCCCGCGGCCCGACTCTACTGCGCAGACGCAGTCGCCAGGTGACGCAAAATGGCTGCTGCCGTATAAGAAACGTTTTGGCTTCATTTTTGCATAGTGGTAAAAATCTTTTTCAGTGTGCTGTCAACAGGATATTTTTCGTTTTGGGAATCAGGAGGTAAGTGCTCTTAAACAACCTGTGGGGTTTTTAATGAAGCTTATATTCATCTGCAGGTATGCTAGTGACTTGTAAGTAATGTTCACTTATTGGGAAAAGTCTAAAATGTGAAAGACTTCAAGCTAAAGTAACTGAAAAGGGTCTGATAAACCCACTGTATGCTTGTTACCTGCTCATAATGGAGGATTTAGCTGCTAAAGAGACTAAATTAAAACTAGCTAAAAAGGAGACTGAATATTGTACAGTTGCTCTTGTTGTGCCTCTGTTTCATTATTAACTGTATATGAAGCAATATGTTGTAGCTATGTGTCACCCGTTGTAACAAACCAAAAGATAATAAGATAAAACATTTAGATAAGGCTGAAAAGATGTATGAAATATAATTGTGTCCAAAATTGTGGTCCCACATTTTTAAGCCTGAATCATGATCCAGTTAAAGTCCAGGATTTCAGTTTAATCTAAACAAACAAATTGTGTTAATGTGATGTCTTCTGTTCTCTTTAAAGAAAGCTATGATGACAACATTTTTATATTAACCCTTCTGGTTGTTAGCTGGAGCATTTAGTTGATCAACAAAAGTAAAATCTTAACACCTCTTTTAGCTTTATTTTAAAGATATATTGACTTACTTCAGATGTTGTTCATGGATCATGTGATACATTTCATGTTGTAAGATTGCATTTTCTAATCTTTGGAGACGAGGCAGAAAAGGAAGAAGTAAACATTCAGTGTAACTTCAGATAAAAATAGGTTCATTTATTTACATATAACATTTACAAAATGCATATTTCATTGAAATGCAGTCGTGTGTAATGAGAAATGATGGTTGTAAGAAAGACAGCAAACAGTAGGCTTTTGAGTGTGTCGCTCTGACATGACGACACAATCATCATGACTGGGTCTCGCTGTTCTCAAATGTAATAGGCACATTGAGTTAAGACCAATTATTGCTTTATGCTCTGTGCTCTGTATCTTTTGTGTTTTCAGCTCCTGCAGGAGTTCAGGAGCATTTACGTAAAAGTCCTACATGTGAAACAGTCATCAAAGAGTAAGCAGGTAAAACACAGCTGGTAACAAACATGTTTTGTGTATTAAGCAGCACATGTGCATCATTAATCACATAGGTCTGGCAAAACCTACTGTACTTTATTATTCACAAGTAAAGAATGATGCCCTTCGTTCCTTTTTAAGGCAGTGACTGAAATAATTTAATTGATTCACTATGTTTACATGCACATTATAATAATAAGTATAACCTCTGGACTCTGAATAACCACATTGAGTGATTTGACTTGTGTGGCAGCTCACAGAAACTGTTTAACAGTTTCAATAAATAGATGATAAGATTTTGGATATTTGGGCTTATTTTTCATGTTGATGAATTTTATTCAACTTAATTTCTCTCCACTGCTCGTCACACTGTTGTTTATGTGTAAAAACACAACTTTGGGACGATTTTACAACATGGCCGAAGTTAATACACTGTGTGAAACTAAGCGATGAATTTAGTCAGATTAAGGTGCATTCATTATGTCACGTGATTATATTATACTTATTGTATACATATTTAATAATTTAATAAGCAAATTAAGTTGTTTTTATGATACAATCAGTGTATTGCTGAAATATGATGATAATCAAATTATTAATGTGCATGTAAACTTGGTCACATACTCAGCCTGCTCAAGGCATTATTCATCGTGTCTGCACAACTTTCATACAAATGTATTATATACTTCACATAAAAACTAATAGAAATGATCTATCCCGGAATATTTACTGAAGCCAGTATAAAACTCAAATTATCATTATTCACTTCATCTAAAGACCATTGGCATTATCTCTAGAAATACTTTGCCTGAGTGTTGAAGATACTGTAGTTGGTGTAAATGTACCTGTTGGATGTTTGTCTATCTAATGCATTGAGTCATAATCAGCAGTAAGTTAATTCATGTAACAGTCAAGATCATGAGCCATGGTGCTTTTTTAAGTGCATAATGTTTTTGCATATCATCTCCTTACATTGTCCACTCACAGCCACATCGAGTGGCCTCCTTCTCGCTCTTCTGCCGCTGAGACCAGCTCCAGTGTGTCCACCGTCGCAGACAGTTCAAGTGTCTATAAGACATCTGCGTGGCTGATGGCAGACGCTGCTCTCTCCTCGAACGACAATCTGTCCTAGAAAAAGAGTTTGTCATCTCAAGATTCAAACTCGCTGTCGCTGCTGACGGAGATATCCGGGGTGGAGGCGCCCGTTCCCCGATGCTCGGTCCCTGTGCTACAGTCGCTGGCCTCTGGGCTGCCCAAGTGGCGAGGTGAGTTAGGCAGTAAGTGGGGGTGGTGGCGACGCTCCTGATGGGAGCTTTCGGGGGAGCTCCCAGAGGGCAGGAGGGAGGAATCCTGCTGCAGTCTGGAGGGAGAGAGATGAGAGTGAGGCTTTAAGTCATAAACAGCAGCTTTAGTTAAACAGTTAATGTGGCAGAGCTGCTGTAGAGCCTCATTTTATCTTTTTGGTTGAGCTTTGATGAGCAGAGACAAAAAGGTGTTGTTAGTGTGGCCACCTTGACTGAAGAAAGTTAACAAAGTGTGACGTACATTTGCATTTCCCTTCAATATTTTGTGTAATAATGTAATTTATTTGCCTTTTAACAGCCCTGTACTTATTTTACTGTCGGTCAGTTGAGTTTTAAGATTCACGATTCAAAGGTTTTATTTGTCACACGCTCATAAAACATTATTTGCTCCTGAGAGAAGTTAGTGCACTGCAAGTTTAGCCTCTACCTTTTTTGAGTGTATTGCAAATTTTTCCATCTCCAAGAACCTAATTTTCCACTAACATACCAAAATCTTTGACATACCTGTTTTTTGCAGATGCGGCGCGGTCTCTTTGGCGGCGGTTCTTGAACCAGTTGCCCACTTGTGTAGGTGTGAGTCCCGTGGCCTGGGCCAAGTGGCGTTTCCTGGACGGGTTGGGGTAGGGATCTTGGAGGTACCACTCTCTCAGCAAACTGCGAGTCCTCTCCTGGAAAACACATGACGTATATTTAGACTGACATTCTGAGTTTAAGTTTCTCAGCACACAAAAACACAAAATGAAACTTTTCTTTGCTTTATAAAAATTGATAAATAGCTTTTTGGCAAAGACATCATGTGGCGGCACCACAATGTGTTTAATGTTGTTTAGTTATGATCCTATTAAACAACAATAATCCTCTCCCTCTAATATGATGCTCGGTATAATCGTATTAGACTAGATTTATAAATAGATGATCACAATGTACATTCGAAGTGTACATAACCGTGTATATCCAGTAAATTGGATCATGTTAATAGATTAGGCAGCTTAATAGGCTGCTGGCCAGACTATCCCACTTGAGGCTCAGATTTAAAGATTAACTACACTCATAAACAATACTTCACCATGCCACATGAGGGAGATCAGACACATAAACACACAAACAAGAAGCATGCATACTTCCTTTCTTTTATATACACTATTTTAATCTTTTTAACCCTTTTAAGCAACTACTTTTTGTCTTTATCGTCTGTAGCTTGTAAAATCTAACACATGTGTGGAGTTACTGATCAGTTTCCTTCTTAATTAACCACTAACAATCTTGACACTGAAACATTGAAGTGTTTCTATGTTTTCTGGTTTGATGCTAAAGATGCTCTGTGCTCAGTGGGATGTTACAGGTTATTACTTTACAACAGGAAGAATAGTTTTTCAATGGAGGTTCCTTGCTGTAAGTCACTGCATAGTATGAAACTGTCCCGCTCTACAGTTTGCAGGTGATGCAATAAAAATGTTAAAATTGCTGCAGTGACACTGCTCTGGACATCAACACGGTGGCTCACGTAGAGTCCTGCAGAGCCAGACTGGTTTTCATTGGAGTAACTATTAATTAAAGCTAGGATTAAACTTACATTAACCTTGTGGGGGAATCTGCCTGTTGCCTTTACACATAGTAAAAGTTACAGCAAAGAAAAAAAACCCAAATGTATTCTTTGAGTATTGAGGCATCTTTGAATATCTTGAAAAATAAATCTATGAATAAAATATATTGTTAAAGTATTAAATAATGTCAGTGGTAGGTGCAGTAAAGTCAGATACTGGATGTGTTTTATAAATTACACATTTTGGCTCCCGAGACAATATATTTCCCTGACTTTATGCAACAGTCTGTCAAAGCAGGAGCAGCATCCTGATCAGAAAATAGTCTCTTGGCTTGTAGGAGACCTCTGATCTTGCAGCAGGACACCATACTCTAAAGTAGTTTAACCGCCTCATGGCAGAAGGCAGGAGGATCACCTCGGCTCTGACCATGATCATCTTAAGAGCTCAAAGACCAGGCTGCTCCATACTGCAGTCACAGGTTAAAAAACACAAGAGAGCAGTGGGTGAACTTTAACTTTGATATAACCTTAATGCACGTTATAATTGCCACGAGGGGTAATATGAATTGTTTAAAGCCCTAAAAGTGTCAGAAACAGCCCCTGATTTGGGTTTCATGGTCCCACTACATCACCAGGAGTCATACGGGTGAAATTATAACACTACAGCATGCGTTACTCTCAGGGTATTCACCTTAAAACAGTGGGTCTTCTGCTCCCCGTCCCAAATGGTGCGGGGCAGGGGGAACTTCTTGCGGATCCGGTACTTCTCCACCGGTCCGAGCGGTCGGCCCCGGAGCCTCTCCGCCTCCCGGTAGTGCGCGTCCAGCCACAGGTCCTGAAGTTTGGCGTGAGACTCGCGAGTAAACCGGTGGCTCTGGAGGATTTGGTAAAGAGCCTCAAAGTTCCCACCGTGGAAGGCGACCAGGGCTCTCGCTCGCATCACGGACTCGTGTCGGTTCAGGGCTTCCCCCGCGGAGCCGGGGACGGCGGCCGGCAGAGACCAGAGGAACCGTCCGAGGCGCTCGATGTCCCCGGTCTCCTCCAAGTTCTCGCACACCCGAGCGACCTGGTCCGGCGTGAACATCGGCAGCGGGAACATCTCGCCTTGTGTCTTCCGTGTCGCTCAACGAAGAAGTTATAAAATGTTCACAAGATGCATTAAAGTCTGTATCCAACCGTGCGTAAAAGTCAGAGCCAGAGCCGCGCGCTGCCTTTTTTTTGTAATGACTGTCGGTTAACTGACACTCGCAGCATCTATCTGCTGCCTCCTTTTAAGTAATTGAATCTTTCCTGGTATTTTGGGAAATGTTTCAGAGAAGCCGGTCTGCGAAGGCAGCATCAGGTCCAGATTCCCAAAGTCAAGACGAATAAAGAAAGAGGACAAGGAGTCAACTTGTATTTATAGCTAGATACAATTAGCACCTCTGTGGTTGTTTTGAGAAGGATTATACGTCCAGGCCATTAGCTTCTTAGTGGGGGGTAGTGTGTATAGAGGTGACTGGCTGATCAGCTTGTTTGGCTTATTAGCCTGAGGATACATTGACTGCCAGGATGAGTGCAGTGAGCAAACAAGCAAGGATAGGTTATTTAAAAGGTCAGACCTGGTGGAGATGATGAAGCCCTGGCTCAGGAGGAGACAACGAGGAATAAATGTGGAGGATAGATGTTGGCTCACAACCAAAACAATAAAAGCATGCAGAATATAGAAAGTGCAACATAAGAAAAAGCCATCACATTTTTTCCCTAGTGTGGTCTTTTTGCACGCATAAATGGGTAGAAACAGAAATAGTTAACATTTATACTCTGACACACTCGTGGTTGACACAGTTCATGGTACATGGTCATGAAAATCGGTATCACATGTGCCTCGACATTTGGCCAAGAGGACACGTCGGGTCACAAAGCTGTAGCGACCCCCGACCAGCTAATACCCATGTAATTAAAACAGACACTTATGAACTATCCTCGGCGACCTCTGGCCAGGCCAAGACATAATGAAGACGCTCCTAGACATGGATGCACTGCAGAGCAACTCCAGGACAAGGAATTAATGATCCGCTGTCCGGTTCAATCCTTCTGATCTCAGTAGCTCATTAATCAGTCTTAAGACAATTTTCTTAATAATCAGGTTAAGGATCCTGAAAGCATCTGTCAGCTATAATGCAAACATGTTACACTTCATGTGCACGTGCAGCCTGTTGGAAAATATGTGTCACTTTTGATAAGCTTCAGCTGTAGTTTTAGAGCCTGAATAAAGAATATAAATGTGTTCATTAGATGTAAAGTTTCACTTCAGAGTCTACATGAAACGCTTCTGAATGCAGACGCAGATTAATCCCTGGAGTCAATATGGAGCTTTGCATAAAGGTTGCAGTCAGGTGAAGGATTATTTGGTTTAAATTAAGGTGAAGGGGCTAAAACTCTGGTCTACAAATCTGTCTGATATGAGCCTGCCAGACACTGAGAGCTGATCTATATGAACATCTGGAGTCCCCTCTTGTTAGCAGGATATTTTATTTAGTTGTGTAATTGAGCCTGTTAGCGATCAAGTTGTGTGTGTTACTTTTACAGTCTTGTGTAAAATTCTTCCACTTTTTTCAAATCCAATACTCTTTAATGGAATGAATGTTCAATTTTCATTATTGCTGAAGTATAATTTTTTTTATTTAAATACACATATTTTTTATAAAGAATCCCTCCCCCAGCAAAAACAAATGCCTAAAGATTTAGTCTAATAAGTTTTGTATCTTCATAATGAACACACATTTCACTGCAAAATGTATGGTTTATTGTAATTACTGCAAATAATTATATGGATGAAGGAACTCAATATAAAACTAATTCAGATGTACTGAAATGAACTATAAATGTTAATGACTCATCATATTCGGTATAAAAACTAAAAGTCTTGCGAATATTGAATTACTCACAAACTATATTGTTTTTCAGGGTATAATGATTTTTAAATATGTACTATACATTTTTCTAAAATAGATTTTGTATTAAAATCCTTCAAATTGTTTTCATAGTTCAAGCAATATATATGTTAGTTTAGCTTTATGAAACAATTTGTCACCTTAAATAGTTTTGGGCTTTATACATATAACTGTGGCTACCTTAGGCTGCTATTTGTATCCATGACAGCCGCTGGTTGCTTTTTATCAATGCCAAAGAGCCATAACTCTTACAAATAGGATAATTAACCATTTATACAATAGTTGCCTGAAAAGTAACTCTAGTATATAATTATGTGTACATGTATTATAAGTATGATGAAGCTACAACTACTGAACATTTCTCCATCAATATACACTTAAATGATCTGAGCAAGCATCTATAACATGTAAGGAGTTTTTAGTTCTTAACAATAGAGCCCAAATCAATAAAACAGCTTTTTCCCCCCTGACAAACAGTATAAAAATAAACAGTACAAAACAGAAAAATCATTACATTTGAGAACTTGGAGCCAGCAAATATTGATTGGATGAGATAATAATCTTACAGTTAATCAATTAACAGAATTGATGCGGGTTAAGTTTTCAGTTGATTGGTCCTTTCAGTGCCATGAAGGGAATGCTCAAAAGTTTATAGAAAGTGTATAGAATTACTTTATAAGCAGTGGACAATCATTTGATACATGTTAGATCCTAAATCTAGATTAAAATACCACGTGAGATCGATGGGTTAATGGAAAGGCGGGTGTTGCTGCTGTGTGTGTGTGTGTGCGTGTGCGTGTGTGTGTGTGTGTGTGCGTGCGTGCGTGTGTATGTGTAAGCACAGAAGGGGTGAAATGAGCTCAGTGAAGATCATGCTCACAGCTAATCTAACCCTTTCAGACACCCACCACCCCAAAATGACACCCACACACACACACATACACACACACATACTCACCTTCATTACAAGAAATCCCCACTACCCAATCTGTTTAACACTTTGAGGGCAGTCTGAACCAAAATCTGCTTAAGTGCTCCCAAGCCGTTAGAACAGGATGAATGATAAGATGGTGATGGGATGAACAGATGATGTATGTGTTTGCAGAGATGTGGGGCGGGGGGTGAGGGGGCGGGGGGGTCTGACGGGTTAGTTATATCTTTGTAAAACACAAGATTTTGAAATGTGCAACCTCTCAAGGCCGATTGTTTGATGCAGTTCTTATATATTTACTTCCTTTCACTGCTACTTTGATGATACTGCGCTGGCATCTTTGTGCATTCAAATAGTCTCAGGCAGAAACAATTTTCCACTTCTGTGTCAAAAATGACAAGAAAAGCATTACATGAACACTAAAAGCTACTTATATGACCACCGAATATTTAATTTAATATCTGCTAAAAATGCTTCAATCAGTCCTGTTTAGTACTGTAAATGTTTTGTCTGCTTCCTTAAAAGGAAACACAGAATTTTCTAATAAACAGTTTTTAGAGAAAGCCTCCATTAGCAGCCATATTCTTCCACTTGTGCGGAGTTCACATGTTGTGTCCTCCATGTGTGGGTGTCTTCCAACAACCCAAACACATGCAGGTTAGATTAGGTGCACTTTTCTTTGGCTGTCACCCAAAGCAGGGAGTGAATGAATCCTCAAAACGGTGTAGCACATGACGGTGGGACCAAATCTAGCAGACTGTTCAGGTGCTGCTCCTCAATTCTGTCAGTCAAATTTCCAAAATTACAATCAGTAACAAGTTTTACTCTAGTTGTTGACGGATGTGTAACCTCAACTGCACCCGCAGGCTTTAGGAGGATCCGGCTCATTAACTGGGACACAGCTTACATTTGGTAGGATTGTGATAGATCCACATGCAGCTAAGTGCCTGGGACAAACTTCATCCATGATCAGGTTTATGGATAGATGGAGGCTCATCTGTAGCCCTGCAGTGATGATAAAGGATCATTGACGTGTTTGTACAATCACACTTCCAGATTTAGTGTAATGTAATGTTAAATGTAACAAATGCTGTCTGTAATAATTAAGTTAATTTGATTCATATCAGGTGTTGCAGAAACACATTCAGTATTCAGTAGATATAAACCTTAGTTAGTATATAGTTAGAATGTATTAGTCAGTATCATTTATTAGTTAGTATTGTGTACTTGAATGTACACACCCACACATGCAAACACACACACACACACACACACATATATCAAACCATGGACACTTTTGGGGACATTACATAGACTTACATTAATTTCCTGGAGACTGATCCTAACTTAAACCGTAACCACTGACCCAAAAACCAGCCGTATCCCAACTGGTGACACAGTTTTTGTCCCCAATTGGACAAAAACTGGTCCTCAGTCTGAAATGGGTCCCCAAAAGTAGCCTATGACAGACCAAAGACACACACACACACACACACACACACACACACACACACACACACACACACACACACACACACTCATTGGCTGCACCCACAGAGCCCCACTTGGCATAATTAATTAGGAGCTTAAACAGAAGCCTCCTGCTTAAAAAATGACCTGTTGATTTTGCCAACAGGCAAAGCGGGGGGGCACACGTGTGTGTGTGTGTGTGTGTGTGTGTGTGTGTGTGTGTGTGTGTGTCTGTGTGTGGGTGTGGGTGTGTGTGTGTGTGTAATGGGGGGTATTACCATGCTGTATAAATCCAGACCAAGCACAATTAACAAGCAATTGGGAGGAGAAGTAATTAGTATTATCTGCTTATCACTGTCAACCCCTATTCTAAGGAAAATGGGTTAAAAAACACACAATGACACACACACACACACACACACACACACACACACACACACACACACACACACACACACACACGCACACACACACTAATTCCCTCCAGGCAAATATGTAGGAGCTAATTACAAGCTCATTTGCAACTCAATAGCAGTATCCTCTCAGACAGGTCTATCCCCCCTCTGCGTCCTCTCCCTCCTCCTCGTCCCCCAACATACTGTGTGTTAGCTTTACCTCTCAGGCCGTGCCGCAGACCCTCACCATACAAACGACAAAATTTACTTCCCTGTCCGTCACCGTGGGGTGAGAGGACAAGAGAGATGGAGATCTCTTGATTCAATAGACACAGGTGACATGAAGTAAACGAGTGCTGCATATTCAGCAACTGATGGGGGGATTAAATTACAACTTTAAAACCAAGTAGATGTTTAAATGACATCACAGCTAAGATTTGCTGGGAGTATTTGAACATTTGACACACACATATGTGAATATCTGGATATCTAATACACCTAATAGCATTACAGTTAATATATAAATCTCAATCTCAATGAATTTATCTATTTATTTTAAGATATTCTGTGTAATATTAGACACATCAGGAGGCCAGTGCAAATTTTGTAAATGTGAATTAACTTGAAATCTGTATTTTGAAGT
The DNA here is from genome assembly GCF_027409825.1 of Scomber japonicus. NCBI lineage: Eukaryota > Metazoa > Chordata > Actinopteri > Scombriformes > Scombridae > Scomber > Scomber japonicus. Next base: position 18,105,103 of record NC_070599.1, on the reverse strand, counting down.
TTTGATTTACCTCATAGGTTCAAATCAAATAATTGTATGAACTTTTTTTTTTTTGACCTGTTAAAAGGATATTCAAGGTATAAAGGATAAATCAACTCTCTAACAGTACTAACAGTAAATGGAAAAAAACCCCGTCAGAAATCCAGCCTGGTAAAACATTTTGTTGATTTTTTTTTTTTTTACTAACATTCTCCACGTTCAGTTTTCAATTTAAATCCCATCAAGTATCCTTTAAAAAGGAAACCTATGGAAATATCCACCCTATATTTCTTACATTATAAAAAAAAGCTTTTTGTTCTGACTGATTTAGTCACACTTTTGCTCCACTAGAAATGTAAATTACCCTTCTAACTGTGAAGTGTATGAATTTACTGTCCAAACATCAAATGATTATAATAATTTCCACTAATTATAAACAGAATCATTATTACAATTCAACTCACATGTCTAAATAACACTATGCATGTAATAATAAAGTAATCTCCATTATTCATGATCAGATTTGGCTCTTTGGATGATAAAATAGACGTTTCTAGTAATCAATCCTTTTCAGAGATCTCCCACCTGATAATGACCATGTGAGTTTGAAACTAGACTGTGTTTATAATCATTAATATGCACTAAATAATTGAATTGATCTTCTTTGTGTCAGTAGCTGTAAATTTGTAGTCTAACTAACATGAAGTCGAATAATAAATAAAAACAAACAGTGAATAGTATATTGTGTCTTTATAGGTCTGCAATTAAATATTATTTTCATAAAAATAGTGAAAAATGCGTTAAAGCCACAGGGATTCCTTCAGGTTGATATTTAGTTTGACCAACCAGCCCAGAACCCAAAAATATTCAATTTAGTTTCATACAAGGCAAAGAAATACAGCAAATTCTCACAAATGAGAAAATGTCATCTTCATTGTATTTTTTGGCTTTATGAATTAAATGTTTAATCAATCTTTTGCTCATTCATTTTCTGTTTATTGAGTATTTGATGAACAGTCTAATTGTTTCAGCTCTTGCACCATAATTACTTTATAACACAAACTAAATGGGAAGGTGTCGACTCAAGCAGGCTGAAATTGGACTGAAATTGACACAAATGTAAAGTAGTTATATCAGAAATGTGTCAGTGTTGGATATTGTTTTAAATATTTGCAGAGGATGTTTTTAAAAAGTCTCTTGAATGTTTTTTAATTCAACCAAGCCAGGTCTGTTTTTTACTTTTTAAAACAGGTGAAAGGATATAAGCTTCTTTTGTTTTGTGGAGCTTTGACTCAAAGCTTCATGTTCCTTTTTTTTATAAACCATCCAACTCACAATTTCTTTAAAAAAGGTCTAAAAGTAGGTTGTAGAAAAGTTCTAAGAAATCAAAAGAGGACTCTATAAGGTGACCATACTGGTATGTAAGAGATCGTACTTCTCGAAAGTCTTAAAGAAGAAGTATCAGGAACCCAGAGGGACATTTTTAGAAGGTGAACATCTTATGGCAGTAGGCCACTTTTCTTATGTAGTCCTGTGAGATTACCTGGTTTCCTGACATTACCACAACCTCTCAGGGGAAAATCCCCTCAGAGTGAATTAATAAGTGAGCCACAGTAAAAAGCTTCTTGACACTCGGAGGTGCAAAGTGAAAAGCTGTCTGGAGATTATTTGTGTAATGAGATGTCCTTTCCAGGTATCATTACCCAGTGGATTGAGACGTTGTTCCCTTCAGATAATGAACCACCCTCAGACAGTATCATGTTCTCTGTTTGAGGGATCAGCTTACCGCGAGCTGGCAAACTCTAATTTAAGCCTTTAAAAAAATAGCCCGGCGAATCACTGCTCGCACTGGACTATTTGTTTAATTGTTGACTGATTGTGGTCACAGAGGTCTGAATATCGAGAATTGACTGTCTGGGTAGCACAGTAGGTGATGTAACAGGCTGAGCTAACACGGGACCATTTTCAGACTTATTATTTTACTCCCAAAAAAGTCCAAAACCACCCTAACTGTTTAAAAGACACCCGTGGATGTCTCACTGTGTTGTGATTTTCTGATCTAACATTTATCATCTCCTTTCTAGCCATGTATTTAGTCTTTTTTTTAAAAATCACACTGAGTGACAGTTGCACAGTTTGCTGGATTAAAAGCTATGGATTTAAATGAATAACGTGGAGGTTAGTGAGTCACCACCTTCCTGGATTTGTCCTTTACGTTCAATTAATCAGGCACTCTTTCTGACCCCTGATTAATCAAGGATAACATTTATTCTGACTGCTTGTCCTCTAGAGTTACTGTCAGTACTGCCAGGAGCAAGACATTCAGAGATTTAGATATTAGTTATAAAGCTACTTGTATGTTTTATTGGCTCCTCTAATCATTGAAATTATATTATTTTTAGTTAAAAGTACTTTTACCCCAACTTATATATGAAGTAACATTTATGAAGATTTATTGTGCACAAATGCGATTAAAAAGAATTGTTAGGTCTCTATTTAACATGATTCACAGAGACACAGCAGACAAGTGTGTTTCACAGCTTTTCAAAGTCTCTGTGGTTTTTGTCACCAAAGGCTCCTCTTCCTCCGTTTCCCTCCATCATCATATGTAACAGGTGTTGTGGAGTTGTTTAGGAATCCTGAGGGATTTGAGGTGGGACTTATTCTTACCTAATACTTTAATGCTCATTAATTCCTGCTTTGGAGACTTACCTCCCCCTGATCTTCTCTGGACCGTCCGGCCCTGCCCAGCGCATCCTCGCCTTCTTTCTCACCTGCTGATGCTGTCAGGGCCTCGACAAAAAGACCACTCAGCTGTCAGACAGGGAGAAGCATTGGATGGGTAATTTATCTTTTTGTCATTTTGAGCATGAAGGCGGGAACGTGGCAGCGTACATGTCTGAGTGACCCGCCAAATGCAGAGTGGGGCGTGTTCTCCCATTAGAGTCTTGCAAAAGAATTGCGTTGAGGGATTTGAGGCAAACTGTGTCCAAAATGACTGTTTCCTGAGTGCAGTAAACTCACCAATAGCAAAATATACCTGCAATCGTGCCACGCTGAGAGAAATGTACATTTGGGCCAGTTGAACTTTTAAAACATTTCTATTATTACAGAGATAAATGTAGACAGCCCTATATGGACATCCACATACATGGAAGAGTGTTTGGTGTTTCATGTTTTTGTAGCTCCCAGTTTTCCTGATACAGCCGGGAAAAAAAGAAGCTTTACATTTTAGTCAATTTACTTACCAAAGCGCACCAAACATAGGCTATAATTTCACATGTTAAAATCACTCAAAACTTGTGCAATGCCAATAAATAAAACAAAAGTATCAGCTCCAATTCAACAACATTATGTGAACTAGGAGCTGCAGTTACAGTCAAATAACTGCAGCCATCAGAAGTTGCATAATTATTTGGTTCATTGGGTCAACTGAACTAATATTATGTGCCAACTGAATATAGATTAATGGATCCACCGTTACAGCGTACTGCATATAACTCCACATCTTTAATATGATGAGGGACAGGATGTTTGACAGCTGCCAGGTCATGTAAACACATCGATGAAAAATGTGCCCGTTTGTGACCTTTCTGTTTTTGGTGTGTTGGGGTCATAGTTGGGGCTAATTGTAGTCACAATGTGTGTTGTCTTCATGGCGGGTGGACAATGGAGCTCTACATCTGTCTACATATGTCACCCCTGATCCCTGACTGCACTAACGAATGGAGATCATGTCACATATAGACCAAAACATGTACACATTGGGAAAATACTACCAAAAACAAACAAAGTTAAAGTTCAGTTATAATTAGCATCAAACACAACTTTTGATTTATTTTACACACTTAGTAATTTGCAGAGTCGATGCTGATGCTGACACGTTTAATGAGCCACAGCTGTCCTCCGTATTGTCAGTGCCAGACCTTTGGCGAGATGTTTTAACACTACTCATAACTAACATTTGGATTAATTCTTGTCCACTTTATACCGAAGTTTGTGTGTAATCTTTACAGTCACAAAACAACATGCTAGTAAATACTTTTATTACAGCTAATCTGAACAATCAAAGCAGTTAATGTGAAGAATTTAGATTTGTCTAATGTTAATGAAGTAGATACTTTTTCCACAGTGTATCATAGTAGTTTGCTGCTACTATACAAGAATATATGAAACCAAACTGTGACCCCTTAGAGATTTAATTTCATGCAGTTATATGTAGCTCCTGTTCCTCCATCTTTTTGGTGCTTTGCATGTTGGGACAGTAGTGTCCATCAGCAACACGCTCAAAAACATAATTATGCATGCTGTTTTTTTGTTTTTTTTTAAGTATACTTAATTTTGACGCTTTCCAAACTTTTACACTCATAAACTTGTATTGGCATGTACGTATGGACTTGGGACACGGGTTTAGTTTTAATAATCTGTAATTATTTAAATGAGGTTTATTTTAACTGTCATGCTATTGTTATTCATATTTCGCCATTATTCATCAATTCACTCAAAGACCTTAAAGATGGCAGCAGCTGTGGAGTTTTTCAGTGCACCTGCAAACACATTTTTACAAACTGCGACGTCATGATGACAAGAAAATTCTCCAAAAAGTAGTGAAAACAAACACTGTTGCCCTCAGGACTGGCTTATATTGATTTTGATTGAAGTCATGTTGTGTGATCCTTTGATACAAGAGCTGAGAGTACGCCGTGTGACAGCTCGACTAAAGTTTAATCTGTCATATAAATCCCACTTAATCTGTTTTACTGCAACTGCTATATTAAGTATATTATTTACAGTACAGTAAGTGTTCTTCTACATTTATCGGCATCGGCATCAACAGAACAGCCTCTTTCCAAATGTATTTTCTTGGTGACATTTATGGCGTACATCCAATTCATGTTGTGACCTCATTGGGGTGATTGTATCATAGCAGCCATCATCTGTTACTGAATAATTACGACAAAAGAGCAGTGAGCCTTATATTAGTGTATCGATCGAGGCAGAATTAACTGGCCACAGCAGCCATTGTGTGTGTGTGTGTGTGTGTGTGTGTGTGTGTGTGTGTGTGTGTGTGTGTGTGTGTGTGTGTGTGTGTGTGTGTGTGTGTGTGTGTGTGTGTGTCTGTGTGTACCTTTATCTACGTCATATTACGCATATTCCCGCTGGGTTCATGTGACAGCAGGGGTGGGAGGCTAAGAGGCGTTAACTTGGTGAGAAGGATTACCTATATCTGTTAGGCCTCCTTTTCTTTCCCCCAGGCAGTGTCACGTCTCATTACTTCTGTCCTCCAGCTCGGATAGTCTTGCTTTAGCGGGATACATTTAAAACGTGGGCAGTCGGGGCGTCCAAGAACACCAGGTTTAGAGGCAGGGTGATATGCGTGCCCTTTACTTGAGAGGCTTTTTTCTGTAAGCAGACAGGTAAACTTCTCCCAAAGCTGGCATTGATGGCAGCTAAGCCTTCAGTCGTTTAAGTGAAACGGATGCCTGCAACCCAGAGAGGGATGTGCTCAGTGTGTGGTTACAATCTGTTGTTTTGATTGTCTCATCAAGAGAGACTGTGTCTGTGGTTCTGGCTGACAAACCTGCATGTAATTAAAATACACCGTCACTCACCAGAGAGGAGAGGAGAGTGAGTTAGGAGAAAAGGGCACTGCAGAACATTGAGAGCAAGTTGTGTAGATGTGTAATGGCTTCAGTAACATATGAAGTTAGAGTTAGTCAATGAACACTGGATAATTGACAATTTTGCTGCTCATGTCTGTTTCATATCATTGTAAACTTGAGTAGCTTTGGTTGTTGAACAGTTGGCCAAACTGCAGATTGTAATACATACATTAATCAAACCAGTAGTGTCATCTCTTCTGCTAGCCATACATTTTCAAGATTTATGAACTTTATACAGTTTGGGAAAGACTAGTTGTGCACATAAAAGTAATAAAAAAGAGTGAGGTAAGTCCAGGAGAAATTACTTGATACCTCCACAAAATCTGGCCGTAGGGGTTTTACATATCTTACCCACTTATTCCATAACTTAACGCAGTTTTCTTGAGACAGAGAGACAAAGTAATCCCTTCCATGACATAAATATTGTTCACTATATTTATCCATTCTTGTATTGTAGGGGGCTCAGGAAGCAGCCAGTGTCTCGTAAGCAGATATCAAGATACATTGATTTTGTCCCATGTATTGACTAAACTTTTCCTGTGTCCTCTCAAACACACCTTTATCGTTGAGTGACACATTTGTTAGAAAACAATTTAAACTTTATTTAGCCAGTGTAATTCTGCCAGGACTGGACTGATGTGTTCTCTGCGATGATTGTTAGTGAGGATCCTTGCCGCTGCATTTTGTATTAACTGTAGACGGTACACTGAAGCATCATTAAGACATGTGAATAGAGAGTTGCAGTTCACCAGATGGGAGAAAATGAGGGTGTGAATGAGCTGCTCAATTCTGTTTTTTGAGTGCATTGGTTTAATTTTGCTCCCAGATTTTGGCAGTGTGTTATGTTGGATGTTAGTGGGGCAAGATGGATAGTGATATTGTTGGGAAGTTGGTCCGGAGCAATGACCAGGACTTCAGTTTTGTCCATGTTAAGATGGAGGCCATCCAGCCTTAATGGCAGCAAGGCAGCAGTGCAGAGACTCCAGATTATTTTGATTATTAGGGTTGAATGAAATGTATAGTTGGGTGTCATTGGTGTAGCAATGATAAGACACAGGTGTGAATTGGCGGATTACGTGGCTCAGAAGCAATAGATACAAATTGAACAATGTGGGACCAAGAACTGAGCCCTGCTGGACACCACATGACATGGCGGCTGTTGAGGTGATGAAATTGTCCACAGTGACTTTTCTAATAAGTATGATGAAAACCATTTAAGGGCAGTTCCACAATTATATAATTGTAATGTCCTAAATCAGTATTCTGATATGTTAAATCCCCCCCTCCTCCCTCCGAGATATCTCAGTTAACAAATTATTTATTTAATAAATCTAAGGATCTCTTCAACTATTTATCTAAACCATTAAGCCTAATCACTTGTAAATCCTTCCAGTCAAGTGGCTCATTAGAATAAATCACTGATGTTAAGCTGAGCAGCATAAACATCCTCTGTTGTCCTTTTCTTTTTAAACTGTTGTTAACCATGCTTCAGCAGACCAACGATTCAATTTTGCAAATTACTTCCATGACTAGTCCATTTTATTTGTGTAGCCTGTACAGCAATACGTTGTTGTCTGTCCTTAGACCTTTGATTCAAATAAGGAAAAACTTTTAAAAAAGCCCATTTAATGAGGGGAAAATGGAAGAAACCTCAGGTTGAGCAACATAGGAGGGATCCATCTTCCAGGACAGACAGATGATAGATGTAAAAGAAGAATATATATATATATATATATGAAGAATGTGATGAAGAGGATGCAAAGCAGCTTCCAAGTGCCACAAGAACAGAATAGGACCTGAGCCACGCAATCTCCATCACCAAACCTTTCACTCAAGAAGACAAGCGACAAGAAAAGACATTAACAGAGGAGAGAAGATAAGGATCAAGACATCATTCAGAGAGAGAGAGAGAGAGAGAGAGAGAGAGAGAGAGAGAGTGTGGCTGAACTCCTGCAGGATCGGGTACCAGATCCAGCACTTCAAGAAATGGCAACGACAGCCAGGGAAAGACGAGCAGATCCAGATTGTATGCTGGTCCAGGAAGAGATGCCTGAGAGACAAGAGGATGATTTTCAGTTGCAGTAATCAGTGATCTTGTCGACAGGACAATACTTAGTACATTCATCAGTATGGGTCATCGATTCTTTCATTTCCCGCCCATTCACTGACCCATACAGAAAGGCCTCTATATACTACAGCCCTTGTATGTTGAACCCTTGCTCTTGTTGCCCTCACCTTTCCTCCCCCTCCCTACGAGGAAACCCCCCCACATCCTGCTTATCTCGCCCTCCAGCTGGTTCCCTCCACTGTCCAGAAGCCGAGGAGCTCTTCTGGCCTTAGCAGGGCAGCTAATCTAGATGGCGGGAGGCCTCCCTCCTGCTAGCGTACACAAGAGAGGGCAGTCCTAATTGCTTATGTCGTAAAGCTCTCTGACCCAGATAAGCCTTCACTCCCCAAAGCTGTCGAGATAAACCCCACTTTACCTCACCAAACCTGACTCTCCTGATCCATACAAGCCACCTCCCCCTGTAACATTTCTGCACCTTCTGCCACATTATTAACACCCATAGCGGCAATACAAAGCTTTTTTAGGCCTGAAGACTCCTCAAAAATCAATAAAATATTGTAAAGGCCTTGCTTAGAAGTCGGAGCAAGAGCACATCTTTTGAAGAGAAAGGTATCATATACAAACTAGAAAGCAAAAGTGCCAGACATCAACTTGTGACACTCAATTTGATTAGGTGCGCCCACTGAAAGCTGATCTTAAGGTAAAGCACGACGTTGCGTGCTACTAGTGCTCGCGTGCCTGACTCTTTATCAAGCCCGGTAATGCAGGCTTAGCCACACAGTGGCCACGGACAGTTGTCAAGTGCCGAATATCACAAGTGCTCTACTTTACCAACAGGTGGCCGGCTCATCTATCAACACTTCGACGTAACGTTAAAGCTACACAAACAGATATTGAATTGATTCTTTAGTTTTCTTGTCAACTTTCACAAATTGGCCTTTGTCATGTAGAGATATTTAATAGCATATAATAACATGCACCAGTCTTCTGCGATATTAGTCATATGCTCAGCTGGTTTAGATGCTTTATTGCAATTACAGAAGTAATTCAGTCTATATCAAACAGGAGCCTCATTAACAACTCCTCTACCTCTTTTTTTAATAGCCTAGAGGTCTTAATTACTAAATAGGAGCTTTTAATTGGATGTCAGCCTGGTTCACCCTGTAATCACCCATCACATGCTATTGGTGCAGAGATGCCTTTAAACCCCACCTTAAGCCATGTTACACCACAGGTTAATGTCAACTGTGTTAAGTGGTGAGTGTACGATACCACCGCTGATATCTTGTTTCCCTCACTGTTGAATGACACACTACAATCTACGAATTAGTACCTGAAATCAGATAAAAATAGTGAAGTTTGGAACAAGTTTCTCAGAGATACCATTGTTCGTTTCCTGTCCTGAACTTTGCTTCCTTGCCTCTTTTTGAAATGAGAAATTGAGAAATGGTGTTGACATTAGTTTTGTTTTTCAAATCTTTATTCATTGTTCTTCCGCAAGTTTTGCGATGGCTAACTACTTCTGTATTTCAGTGAAACCATTCGATATCAAAATGTTTAGCTCCTTAAGGACATTTAAGCTATCGTTAGCGATCACTAATGTTTGAAGTTGATGTCTCAAAACTAATATCAATTAAGTATTCATAATTCATGGATACTAAAATGTTGATGGTGTGGCGTGATGGACTCACTAGTCCGAAACTCTTCATTGATACATTAGATTGCATCCAAATTTGGGAATGTTGTACATATAGCTACACTGTACAAGTGTGTAAGATTTGATTCAGTTCCACCCACAGGGGACGCTACTGTAATATTATAACATGATATATATTTCTACATTTCTGGTGTACATGTTCTCTATGCACAACACATTTAAGCATGGAGCCAATGGCCCCACCCTGTGGCCATTATTGAAACACCACCATACTACCTATTGACAGCTTAAATGTGATATTTGATGGTAACCAAATTCAGTTGTACAGGTTGGGATGCTGAACAAGTCTGTAGCACTTTCACCAATGCTTTAGAGCCCATTTTTCAGTTGTTACAAATTCCTCTGGAAATGTTTATTAATTCGGTTGGTGCGCTTACAAGTGGTGACTGAGGATGTTGTGTTTAGTAGTTGTTACAGTGATTGTATCATATATAATACATCAAAACTGATGCATACTTATGTTATAGATCCAATAAAAGTCATCCAGTTGGTTTAATAGAAACTCCAACAATACAAATCAGGCATTATATTTTATGAACACAAAAGAAAAAATAAATACAAAAGAAAAAATAATCAATTTTCAGGTAAAGATAGGACAAATAAAGAAAATAAAGTACCACACCACATCATCACACAAGATAATCTGTTGAAATGTATCTCAAATTTCAAAATACCAAATAAATTGATTTCATAGTGGTTCTAAAACTAAAACTCTGAAATGTGCCACCGAACACAGTTTCGTGCTACAGTTTTCCTGCTCAGGGTAGTAAAAAAAAATTCAACCAATTCCAGTTAAAGGGAAAATATATCACAATAAATATATCATAAACATTACAAGTGATGAAGGAAAGAAGTCAAATGATTTTAAACTTTACAAAATCAACAATTACATGACAGTTTAACACTTAAAGTAACCAAACAACATATTTTGTATATGTATGTTTCACTAAGCAGACATGAGAAGAGTGGTAGTCTAATACTGTATGTACCGGAGAGTTAAAGACTTAATGTATGATAAATAATCTGCTATCTACTCGTAGTGTTTGATACGTATTACCATAGCAATCCTTTGGGCAACACAGGATGCTTTTGTTTGTGGTTTATGTTTTGATTATGTTTTGCAGTATTTTAATGTCTACTCACTAACCATGCTACATATTCACCTGTAGCCCACTGGCTCCATCATTTATGTCAAGAGAGGTGGAAAAAACCCCAATCCAAACTTTAGATAATCTAGTCGACTATCAGTGTCAAATCCTATCAGTGTTATAATACAGTAGTTCTGCACAGTGTTGGCGAAAAGGTAGTGTTGTACAATGTCTTTATATGAAGTTACCCTGTGCTTTGTTGTACTCATTACGCCTGAGTCATCTCTTCAGACAGTCTGCGGCAAGGACGAGCGCTCACAGGTTTGTGAGGACTTCAGAAATGTGCTGACAGCTGTGGCGCAGAGTAAAATCGCATCCCTCTGAGCAAACAACACTGATGTTGTGTAATCCCTGTGTTCTGCTGTAGTGTTTCTAATACTCACTTCAGCCTGCAATATATAGATGCTGCAACTGTGCACTCAACACTCAAATGCCTGCTGCCATCTAGTGGCCATAGCACATTACTGACTGGCACACAATTTAATCTCTAAAAAGAAAAATCAGACTATTGCGGACAGCGATTTGAGGTTTGGCACCAGGCTTGTCTTTTTAAAAGACACAGCAACCTTTGATCAGCTGGCATTAAATACATAACCTTAAATATCATGTTAAATACAGTACAATTAGTACTTTTGTTCTTTAGGATATGTCTCTGACTGGATATGTAGGGTCTTATCTTGCAGTTACACTTTTTGTGTCTATTCTTGTGTCTAGACAAGCCCCAAAATGTCTTAAAATCACACTTTTTGAAGTATGGGTTATGTACCTCATATGCTTTGAAACTCTGTCTAAATTTAAGCAAATAATCTGTTATGTAATGTGGTCTTGGCTACTGCTTTCAACACTGTTTAGCTTAAGTCTCGACTGCTCGTTTCTTCGTTTCGATCCTGACTAGTAGGACATTGTCAGAAATCCCCAGTGAACATTTCAATGCTGCTCATGTTCAGAGAGGATTGGGGGGGGTTGGATTAGCTTAAACTCCCACTGTGCCATCACCACTAAAAATCAAAGGGAAAAAATTGGGTTCTTATGCTGACAGTAAAATGTACGTCCATGTCAGCAGAAGACCGATTTAATTTGAGACTGAAACCGGCAGGACTCTGAGTCCTCATCTTTTCTCAGCATCGTCTGTTAGAGGATGGGTATTTGGTTTTCAGGCCCTCTTTGAAGCTGCGAAACAGAACTCGGTTGTGTTTGTTCTCCTCGTCCTTCTTGGCATGGAACTCCCCCTGGATCTTGAAGCCCCGGTGCACCACAAAGGCTGAGCTGAGCACCGAGAACCTGTATCCTGCCACATGGAGCTCACAGGCCTGCAGGGGGTGGAAGACAGAAAGGATGAGAAGACAAACATTGGAAGTGATGAGTGACAGGAGAATCAAGAAGAGATGAAATGTGGGTAAAAAAGTGTCAGGAGGAGGCCAGGAGAGGAGAGGAGAGGAGATATAAGATATAGAAATGTTGGCACAGGAAGGAGGGAAGAGTCTTTGAGCAAAATTGCCAAAAATTCACTGGCTGCAGCTTCTCAAATTTGTTTTTGTTTTAAAGGGTCGGCTATATCCAGAAATGAAAGACAAGTGAATTTTTATCTTGTTTTTGAACTAATTCAAGGTCCACTTGCTAGCTTTTTCCACAGCTTTCAGCTTATATCTCACAGTCTTCATCTACTTTATCACTAGAGGACCTCTTTTTATGGTTTCCAATGTCAAGAGTGAGCTTTAATACTTAAATATTCAAATTAAACCCACCTGGCTAATACGATTGAAGCCATATTGCTTGAAGTTCTCATCGTAGAGGGGCACAGTGTGGGGCCCGATGTAGAAAGGCTCCCAGGGGTCCACCCAGGTGAGCGTGTAGGCAACCTCCAGGGTCCCCGTCCCTCTGACGTGGCTGTTAACCCACTGTGAGTAGTTCGTGGGTGCCTGACAGCGAGGACAAAGCTCTTCATAAAACGGCCGCACCTCACCCACCTGGTAGAGCTGCACTAACTCCGACTTTGAGGCCGGCATCTTCCTGGCATGGCGGATCTCGAAAGCGGGCAGGACAAATACCTCGTCACTGGCCTGCTCACGCTTCATGATCATGGCCAGAAACTGCTCGTGCAGGTCAGCGCTGGGCATCATGTCGATGTCGATGACCAGGATGTAGGAGGACTCTGTGCCACTTCGGGCAACATTACGCAGAAGGTTGTTGGGGTAGGAGATGTTTCCACTGATGGCATAGTTCTTGTATTTATCCCTGTGGGTCTCCAGTCTGGAAAACACAGAGGCACAGTCCTCAAGGCCTGCAAAGTGCTCCCGGTCCTGCTCAGGGAAACTGGCCATCTCTCCCGAGAGGCACACCAAGTGGAAGTCCACCAGGGCTTGGATCTGAGGACAGAAGAAGCTGAGTGCATAAACCAAAGCGGTGGCAAACTTGACATCTTGCCCATGTGCAAATATGGCCACAGAGAGAGGGTTCTGCCACCTTTCCAGAAGAGATTCAATATGATGGAGGTTGTTGATGGTTGTGTGTGATGCTAAAGCCAGGACATTGGCGCTGGGGTCGGATCCAGGTTTCTGATTAGTGGTGAAATCACTTTTGATCAAGTTCTTGTACACCCGGTACTGCCCACTGTTATCAAAGATGCCCCCAGTAGACAGCGAGTACCTCAGACGCTCCTTGCGCGAGTTTTTCTCTTGGTGCCCATTTTTCTTGCCTCCAGAGCCTCCAAACAGCTCTGAGTATCGGTACCGCTGCTGCTTACCGTGAAACTTGGATAGGAAGGACAAGTATATGAGCTGCAGCAGCGCCACTATCAGCAGAGCACTCAGCACCACTTTGAAGGCGGAACATTTCTTGGAGAGATGCATACCAGAGCAACAGCAAACCGGACGATTACTATACACAAAGGAAGTCCAAACACTGGAGCAGGCTGCTGTTTGCTTTTGAGGGCTATTTCTGTCCAAGCGTCCCAGCTAACATTACCTACATTGCTACCTAAATGGTGCTAGCACTGCAGCCCTATACGGCTGGAAATACAACGAATACCATATTTTCCTTTTTTAGTGGCAGCGCCGTCCCCAGATTTTCATATGACCGTCGACAGCACGGATACACAGGCGAAAGTGCTCCAGTATTAGATCTCTCCATCCAAATACAGCTCAGTTGTTGCTGCCTTACTGCTGCTGCTGCTGCGACAGCGGCGCATGTCGATGCGTAATAACCGTAATGTCGGGAGTAAATGCGCCGCTGAATGTGGTGCTGCGGCGTTAGCGCCTTAGTAGCAGCTAGTTAAACTAGCATCAACTACCGCTCAGGGGTTAGAGAAGAGAGACGTTTTCTATACGCGTAAGTGTGAAGGCGATGTGTTTACAGATACAGTTATTATAATAAAGTTACTCCTATAAAAAAAAAAGTGATACGTATAAGGAGTCCATAGGACGAGGTGGCCGAGTGGTTAAGGCGATGGACTGCTAATCCATTGTGCTCTGCACGCGTGGGTTCGAATCCCATCCTCGTCGGGAAATCACTTTTCATTTTTTTTGGTTGGTAGATGATTTGTTTCTCCAATAGTTTAACTGTTTTTAGATCTTAATTTGGATAATCTATAACAGGATCTTATTTGGCTTGTCCTTTTTAATAAATACCTTGTCTACATATGCCCCTTTATAGATAGATAGACAGACAGACAGACAAATAGACAGATTGATAGATAGAAACAGACAAGACAGTCCTTCTCACCATTTCAGTGCCGAGCTGAAGCGGCTCAGGAGCATGTTCAGCCACAGACTCATCCAGCCATGTGCATCCCACTCCCATCATAAAGACTGATGCTGTCCTGATTATGTTAATCCCAGGAACATTGCACACGTATATAAACTCAGGAGTTCACATTTTTATATTGCAGATTTATTTACAAAGAGATTGATTACCATATATAGTATTTTATTTTATCACTGTCACCCTTACTCTGCTACTTTTTTCCCACTGTCCTGCTTGTGTCAATTTCAATTTCTCACAAGGGGGATCAATAAAGATGCATATTATCTTATGACATGTCATTGAACAGTTTTTTTATATTTTTCTATTCATCGTTGGTATAATCTTGAGGCCTACCAATTAAAGACAGCTAATTAAGAGTCTGGGTGGTGCTCAGGGGATACTTACTGCTCCCGCTTGAGGGATTTTATGCTGTTAACTTTAATTAGACTTAAAACATCCATGTTATGTTGGTTGAATTACATTAATCTTCAAGAGGAATGCTTTCATTCCCCGTGTTCATCCCCCACCTGTGAATGTGAATTATGCCTATTGTTAACGGCTGTGATTGTATGAAAATATCCATTAGATCCTAATTTTTCATCAATTCATGCACATGGAAAAATGTGTGACAAAGAAAAATGGAGATTGATCAATCCAAATTTGATTGGACTGCATTATTTCTTACAGTCAACATGTACCATTGTTACAAAGACTTATACCAAACACATTATGGGTTTAACTTCTCCAAAAGGTTACAGGTGTGGTGGGTTGAAAACAGCTGGTGTATGTTAAGCGTTTTGTACTATAATAAAGATCAGAGACATCACACAACAACAACAACACACAATTGTGACATTCTTTAATTCATGACCATTAACAAAAACAAACATTTTTGTCCTTACAACTACATGAACAGTGTGGACAGCGCACCTCAGGTCCTAGGAGGCATTTCCTCAGTTTAGACTTTTAACAAATTAATTCCAAACTTAATTTAACAGGATTCATTTTGTGTTTTTCAGTGACAGGCTTTTATCGTCAAAGTGTGGCGATGATGATGATCCTCACATGTCAGTTCACAGCTTGTACTTCAGTAAACACTGGACACAGAAGACCTTACATCATCCATTATGAATACAGACCAGCAGCTTTTCAGCGCATGGCCGATACGTGAGTCGTGCGTAAAAAGCTGAGAAGATTCATTTTGATCAATAGTGACGGGTTTACAGTATAATCTCTTGTTCATGCCACACGTTGTCTAAATGCCTTCCAGGACCTGTTCTGTCTTGGCAAGGGTGACTTTTTATACGGCTTAAACCTATTTTTTGGGCCCCTAAGAAATCAGCATTTATTTTTCCTAAAGCTGTCAGTCGTTCCTCAAGTCGTCCAAAATCTGAAGTTTAAAAAAAAAAAAAAATTTGCAAAGGCATGTTGACTTAATAATAATAATGCACTTTGATTTAGTTATTTATTTACTGTGTGCAGGTTTTAAGCATTTGAAATATTTTTTTCCTTTTGCACGTTGATCCCATCGCCTAGGCAACGCGGCCTCATATGGGAATAACAAACACATTTACTACAAATATTTTAGTTGGTGTGATCATGTGTAAACAGGTTGAGACGAACAAATCATCCAGAGGCTTGAACACAACTCCTGAATATACGTCAAAATAATTCAACAATTAACATTTAAAAAAACAAAAAACAAAAATCAGCTTTACTGTAAGGCAGACGAATGACTAACACCCTCCAATCTTATTGTTTTCTGATACAAATTATTTCAACACTAAATGCTTCGTGTTGAGCAGAAATTTGCAACGTCATCCTGTGAAGAGTGATAAGAGTGATCCTTTTTTTTTTTTTTTTTTAAACCTAGATTTTGTGACACCAACTGTGATTTCAATGCAGACATCTTAGAGCCCCGCTGTCGCTCTCTATCATTACAGACTACGACACTAAAACGCCCGCTCCGCTTTTGGACCCGCCTCCTTCGCTGTCCCTGGAGGACGCAGCCGACTGGCCTTGTGCCTCTCCTTCGCCTTCGCCCACCAACCGGATGTTGTAGCGTTCCCTGTACTCTGTGAGTTCCCGCCCTTTCGTCTGCATCTGTGTGTTGATGGACTCGATAATTTTTGTGATCTGTGGAGGACAACAAAAAAAAAAAAAAAAAAAAAGGAGATTTATAGTTCTTAAAAGAAAATGAAAGCTTTAAATGAATAGATATTGAAAGAAAGCACATATTACTGACATTATAAGGTTTTAACAGTTAAATCCTTAATATTATAATGCATACATTCATTTATTTTCCTTTGTTCATCCGTTACCTGTTCTTTGTTGGTTTCCAACGCCGGTAGAACTTCTTTTACCGTCCTCTCCACCAACACTCCTCCAACTAGACGAAAGCATTTCCTCGAAGGATCCACATCCTTCAGGGTGTCAATTACTAAGCTGGATGGAAAAAAAGTCAATTATTCCACACAGACCTCTAAAGATAGGCACATTCCATTTGTATATCACTTTTTAAACATAGATTTCAAAGTGATTTACATCAGGCGGAGAAATTACATTAAAAAAAATAAAATAAAAACAAAAAAGCCAAGAAAATGTATAGAATATAAAATATTATTATGTAAGTTATAGCCTGTGGTTGTTACACAGCTGCAGCACTTTAAAATCAATTCTGTAATTAACTTAAAAAAGTGGAACCAGCATGTGCTCAGTTCCCCTGGTTCTTGTTAAAGCTCTGGCCGCAGGGTGCTATAATATGCTGAAGTTGTCAAACTGTCTTTTTTAGGGGAAGACAAGATAAGACAAGAGAGTGTACAACAGTCCAACGCTCCTGAAGACGGACGCATGAATGAGCGTGTAATGTGTAAAATATCTACTGAGCCGGTCACTTGTCTGTAGTTCAAACACCAACTCTAACTTATGATCTGTGGATTTTAAAGTTCTCAGAAGGTAGGACACATGGTGAATAAGAAGTGGGATATGTACATACTGTCAGTACAGACTATAATAAAGGTTTAGACCAGGGGTGTCAAACATGTGGCCCGCGGGCCATATCCGGCCCGCTGAGGGGAGCAATCCGGCCCACTTTCCTTCCTTGGTTCTTTTCCTTCCCATCTGTCCTTCCTCCCTTCCTTTTTTTCTTTTCTTCATTCCTTCCTTCCTTCTTTCTTCCCTCCCTCCTTCCTTTCTTCCTTTTTTCTTCCCTACCTTCCTTTTTTCCTCTCTTCGTTCTTTCCATCTGTCCTTCCTCCCTTCTTTCTTCCCTCCCTCCTTTCTTTCCTTCCTTTTTCCTTCCCTACGTTCCTTTTTTCCTTTCTTCGTTCCTTCCTTCCATCTGTCCTTCCTCCCTTCATTTCTTCTGTCCTCCCTTACTTCCTTCCTTCCTTCCATCTGTCTGTCCGTCCTTCACTGTCTGTCTTTCCTACTTTTCTTCCCTCCTTCCTTTTGCCTGTCTTTCCTTCCTTTCTTCCTTCTTTCTCTCCATCTTTTTTATGATCTGGCCCACGTGAGATCAAATTGGTCTGTATGTGGCCCTTGAATGAAAATTAGTTTGACACCTCTGGTTTAGACTGTCGATCTATTATGAAATGAAGAGACGTTACTGACCTGTGCTCATTGATCTCCATCTCTAACTCTGCAGATTTAGAGGCCATACTGCGCTGCTCCTGGCGCATCCTCTGAAATGTTGCCACGACCTGTCACACAAAAACACACATACACATTTATGTCACACAACACACATATTCTGACTATGAATCAATACAGTAAGACTGGAACAATACAGATGTTGATATCTAACTATTGATTTAATCATGGAGGGTTATGATCTTTTTTTTTGATAGGGCTCCACATGCAGAATTATGCAATTATGCACATGCAGTTCCCATCATGTGAATTGAAGCATTAAACTGCATGAAACGCCACCACTCCTCCACATCTAAATGATTTGATTTTTACACAAATGCATTTTGAAAGTCAATTGAATTATAATAATAATAATATTGTCGCATTAAACTCTTGCGTTGATTGGCTGTGAGCAAGTCCACAGAAATAGTCGTATTGTCTAGCTCTGGGTGCAAAAAAGATTGATTGCAGGTATTGTTTGATGGGAGACGTTTCAATACTACTTGGTATCCATTTATTTCGGTCAGTACCTTAAATGGTATCGAGTACAGATACCCAGCTCTGAAGATAAAGTAAAGGAGCAAGTCTTTGCAAGTGAGAAGTTGGAATTTGTGCTTGAGAATTAAACTGATCAAAATGTTTGGCCAATTAATTTTCTGTCATTTAGCTCTAAAAAAGTAGTGTGCCTATAGCTGTTGGCCACTCTAATGAACTTATATAGCTTTTGATTGTGATTTGTTATTTTTAAACTACTGATCAATTAATCAAGTACAGATTCAGTAAATCGAAGTGATTTGTAATAATTAAAATGGTTATTTGACAAGTTATTACATATTAAATATTTAATTATAGGCTGCCATACTGTGCTGCTGAATGATTTTCTGCTAACTGAACAGATTTCTATTCATTTATTCATCTTAATGCACAAAATAACGCTGGAAATAAACTCTTAATTTCTCATTTTTAATTACAGTTCTGAGGTTTTTAACTGGAGGCTGTCTAAAAGCTTCGCTGATTTATGATTTTAAATACAATATCATACAACCAGTTCATGAAATATAAATAAATATATCCAAATGGACATGAAGTGCTTAGATCTTAGATAAAGTGATCTTCACTGTCTTGGAGAGGCTCTGGGTGGTCTTCAGTGATAAAAATAGCCTCTCTACACCTTCCCAAAAGGGACGTATACTAAATTAAATGCACTATAACTCTTATTAATCAGGTTTCCATGAGCATAAACCTGTGACTAAACATTTAAACATTAAAATAGCATTAAACCCCCCCTCTGAGTGTTTGTGCTGTGCTAATTTCTGGTGATAAAAGCACAATGTGAGCCAGATGATGGCGATAGGGAAGCTAACGTTAGCATCGGCTAGCTGGGGCTCAGACTGCCGGCTTTAGCGTCTCCACACACGGCTAAACAACGACCAGAAACACCGGAGAGATTAAACCACACATGGCTGGAGGGGATGGTACCTGCTCGGCCGAGGGACCGGACTGTTTTCCTCCGGAGCTGCTGCTGGATTTGCTACCCGTGCTGCCACTGTTGGCTGCCATCTTGGAAGGGTGTAGCTGAGAAGGACCCCGGGCAGGATGTGCAGAGCTGTCTGCTGTGAGTGCCTGTGTGGAAATGGATACTCTCTCCAGCAGGTGGCGGTGGTGTGCTTTAATACTGGTCTCTATCCTCTTTTATGCAGCAGGGAATTAGGAATGAGCCAGTTTATTATACAGGCTATGTATATTATTTAGATAATATAGACTAAACAAAGTCCTAGTTTAGGATGAGATAAGATGTGTTCCAAAACTAATTTAAGATACTTTTAATAATAATAATTTTATTTTGAGTTACTAAGTCATTATTAGATATATTAAGTCATTATATTGAGAACGTTTCTCATTATACTGACTTACATAATTTTTTTTTTCATCGAGGTTGGCAGAAATGGGCTTCCACAGTGTCTTATTGATCCCCCTTTGGAAGAAATTCAAATTATAAAAGTTGGAAAAGCATTTGGGAAAAAAGTAACAGTGTAAGGGTAAAACTGATAAATAAATAAAGTAAAATACTATATAAAGTAAACAATCTCTAAATTAATCTGCAATATATAAATGTGCAATATGTATATTTACATAGTAAGGACAGGATCAGTCTCTTTTAGTGGGTAGTATGTCAGGTGTGTCCATTAATAATCAGGACTTATTGTTCAAACAATTGCAATACACTGGTGAGTAATAAAACAAGGCATTCATTTGGGCTTCTGCCATGCAGTCAATAAAGTCCTGCTCACATCGGCAATAAAGGAAATTGAAGAGTGGACACAAACTTGCCAAACAAGCACTTGGGAAAGGAAACACAGACATCCTATATGAAAATCAGAGGGGAGAGGGCATTGTGTGGGAAAATATCTATAAAGAGTGGAAACAGCACTGGGATCAGGAAATAAGTGGGAGGCATTTACATACTGTTCAAAATAGAGAAGGTAGTGTCAGAAACAGGAATCTATACAGCACACTTTATATTATAGGGAAGCATCCAACCAGTCTTTGGTCATTTTATCATTAAATTATCATAAACATCAAAAATGTAGGACATACTGTACAAAATGGGAAAGCATAGGGATAACAGGGACAAGGTTAAAGAACATATTAGAGTGTGATGCTGGTGGAGAGATCTGATAGAAAAGATGAGATAATCTGGATGCTCTAGGAGTTAATTATCTCCACAAGATGGCAGTAATGCAACAATATCACCAGTGATTTAACATAAAATGAGAAGAAGAAGAAGAAAGAAGGCAGTCTGATCCTTCCTGCTGCACAGAAACACACTGAACCAAATGTTAATATGACACTAACGTTGACCAAACAAGGAAGGTGACGCTGTCTGGACCAATGTTCACGTTCAGGTGCATTTTGGGAACATCTACAAAGTATTTGACCTCTCTCTCAGCTCGGAAATACAACATCAAGCTGCAGATCAGGTATGTTTTACTCTACTGTCACTTTACACTTAATCCACCAAACACATGATTTATAATACAAAATCTTATATTGGTAAATGGTTTTTGACAGCGAAGTCCTGCAAACATCATCTTTTAGAGATCTAGATCTAGAGTTCTTCTAAAGTAGTGACTTTTGGGTGCATGTTTTTGCACATATTGCATGCTAATGATGTTGATTTAAATGTAAAGTTTATAGCTTTTCATCAGAGAACATCTCTATATTCCTGTAAGCTGTACAATGTTATAAGAAGTAAGTTTAGCAGAGTACTGTACTGTATGTAATTCTCTTCAATGAAGCCACAACTTAAATATTCAGCAGTGAACATTATGACTTGTGCAGTTAATGATCAACAAAGGTGGAGATCAGAGCATTAAGATTATATTGCATGCAAATGAGATCAGAAAATGTCTCTATATTCCTGTAAGAGTGTATTTTCTCCTCAGTGAAGCCACAACTTCAATATTCTGTGAAAATGATCCTACTACTATTTTACTAGTGCAGTTAATGATCAACTATAGCTGACTTGACATGTTTTGTTGGCTCTGCAGTGGATATTCAGTAATAACCCTTTTCTCCGTGCAGGATGTCCTCTTTACCTCACCACCCGCTGGCTGCAGTGTGTCAGGTGACGGCCACTCCGGACAAAGAGGCCAACTTCTCTGCTTGTAAAGAGTTAGTGGAAAAAGCAAAGCAGCGAGGGGCGAGCATGGTGTTCCTGCCTGAGGGATTCGACTACATCGGGTCCAGTCGAGAGGAGACTCTGTCGCTGTCTGAGAGCCTGACAGGAGACACGATCTCTCGATACACTCAGCTGGCCGGGTAGGCGAACTGTTTTCTGTTGAATGTAGGGCAGACAACCTGAATTTTGCCTCCTACGTCTTCATTTTCACTTAAGGCAAAATGTATTATTGGTTTATTGACTTATTTTTGCAAAAGTAATTGGAGCAAAGTGACCAACCTGTGTTTTGTACTTGTATTATAACACTTAGTATATGTTTGTTCACCA
Source organism: Scomber japonicus (assembly GCF_027409825.1). Lineage (NCBI taxonomy): Eukaryota > Metazoa > Chordata > Actinopteri > Scombriformes > Scombridae > Scomber > Scomber japonicus. The sequence goes on along the minus strand of NC_070599.1, from coordinate 18,083,148 downwards.
AGTAAGATTGGTTATTCAAACTCTGAATCTATCAGCAGGCAGCAACATTTAAAGACTGACTGATTACTTCTTCTATTTGTAATCAAGTCTTGAAAATGAAATCCAGATACTTCAACCATGCATGCTGTGTGAAGAAGATGTGAAAAATATGCACATTTTTTTAATCTCTAGAGGATTTCCACACCAATTTTAACCTCTCCATCTTCCAGGAAGTTGGAGGTGTGGCTGTCTCTTGGAGGATTTCATGAAAGAGGACACGACTGGGAGTCTGACCAACGAATCTACAACAGTCACATTATAATTAACGATAAAGGTACTGTTCTTTCAGTTCTTTTCTTTACACTCTCCTGAAATTATACCCAATTAATTAAGACGTTTTCCACGTTGATGATTCCTTGCACTCACACACTGTCATTACACCTCCAGGTGACATCGTTTCAGTCTACAGGAAGTCACATCTGTTTGACGTGGAGCTGCCAGAAAAAGGTGTATCCCTCAAAGAAAGTGCCTTCACCATCCCCGGACAGTCACTAGTGTCTCCGGTCCAAACTCCAATTGGAAAGGTATCATTTTGTGAGACATATATATCAATGTAGAACGAGAAACAAACATTTTTACTTTAAATTTAAAAATACATTTTAGGCTCTTGCTGCCACAGAAAACTACAACAGTTGTGAAGATTGGATGCAAATAATTCAGATAGACACAGATGTTCCCAGACACCTTGATTTTACCTCTTAAAAGAAGAAGTATGAACTTTGTATTACTTTGTAGTAATTGATTGCAGGTTGTTAAAATCACACAAGGTCTGAACTATTTGTTGGCTTTGTGTATGACTGTTTTTTAAATGTGGAAAACAAAAACTTGCTCAAATTATTGACTCTAGTACATACCATATTCAGGCAAGTGAAGGCATGTTTTAGATTCAGTTCTGGTTTTCAGGATGTCAAAAATCAACCTGTTTAATTGCGGTCTTCATTATGATTGTTATGATACATTGTTATTGTTGCCTTAGGTCGGTTTGGGCATCTGCTATGACCTAAGATTCCCCGAGTTATCAATGGCTCTGCAGAGGCATGAAGCAGAGATCCTGACATACCCATCAGCCTTCACGGTAGCAACAGGAATCGCTCACTGGGAGGTAGGACGAGTCACGACGAGGCAGTTTGTTTCATTATTCAGATTAATTAGTGCATTTTACATTTGTTTACTGTAAGATACAAACCCACTGAAGCCCATCTTTGATATAAAGGTGTTATAAATGCACACATTCCCAGGTCTTACTCCGTGCACGAGCTATCGAGACCCAGTGCTTCGTCCTGGCTGCGGCGCAGGTTGGACGACACCACGAGAAGCGTTCGTCATATGGTCACGCCCTGGCGGTGGACCCCTGGGGCGAGGTGCTGGGCGACTGTGGAGGAGAGAACCCAGGCATGGTGCTGGTGGAGATAAACCTGGAGAAAGTGAGCAGCACCAGGAGGAACATGCCGGTCCAGCAGCATCGCAGAGACTCAAGTTTCTATCACAGTCTGGAGAAGACTTAAATTAAAACTGTCTGAATACAGAAGACAAACTGAATAGAGATGACTAGCTAATAAGGTATTGAATCTTTGATGTTGGATTTAATTCTTATATATTTCATCATGAACAGATTACGAGTTGTTGAGGTTTCTGTCAGGTCATGAAGTGAAGAAGGGAACATCAAAATCAATCTCAGCTTGTTAGGAAGCATAAATAAATTAAAGATTTTAATGAAAAAATATGGAGGTTCAATCTCGGAGTAACTGTTATGCTCAGTAAGAATGTGAATGCTGATTATTAGCAACACTTAAATATGCTCATAATCTCATTTCCAAATCAGCTCAGACCTTCAGCTCAAGTCTGTAAATGATTTTACTCACATTGGTCAATAGGTGGTGCTGTTAGGTAGTGAGAACAGAAGAGGAAGAAAGTGGAGGAAATGCTTTGATGTTTAATGTAGTAAAATATTGCTATTCTAGTTTAATTCCTGATATGCATCAATCTATGAAAATGAATGTTTGTTTGTTGTTGTGGTGAAAGAAAGAAAAACTCATCATCAAAACTTCACTATTTCCTTTGCACAATTGTTTTTAGTCTTTATATTGGACAACAAAAACTCATTAAACGTGAATAAAAAGGCTCTGCACACCCACACAGGTGTTTTTAATGATGCTGTCTAATTAGATATATGGAAGATGGATGGAAGGAGGGTGGAGCTACGATGGAAATTAGACAGTCTGAACAAAATCTATGGATTTATAAACGGAGGTGAAACCAATGAAAATATCAGTCACAGTTTGTACACACCCACACAGTCCTGAGAGGAAGTCAGACAACAATTGAAAACATCTGAGTAGATTTATAAGCACAGATCTCAAAGACGTGGTTATCACAGATAAATAAATAACATTCATACATTCATTCATGTAAATGAAAATAAACACTAAAACTTCTGCGGCATCAAAGTGTTAAAACTCAAACCGTGAAAAACCACAGAGTGAAATACTCATTTACGTTCTTCCTGTTATCTTAGGTCCTAATATATAGATTTATTTATTCATCTCTTTCATTATCATTAAAATAAAAATGGTTAATCATAATCAGTTACTTTGATTATTAAAGTAGAATAATGTCATATTATGTCAATTGTGTAAGCAGCAGTTTGATAAAAAGCATAAATATTAAATGTACTATCAGACTGAGAAATGACTGACCACTTCTTCATGTCACATGCACCTCTTCTTTTCCGTGAGTTTAAAAAATATCTCCGGTGTGAATGTGGTGTCAACACATGACGTATGTGTTAGGATAAAAATGACACATTAATTACTGAATGTCTAAAGAGGAAGTGGTACACTGGTGTGTTTCTCTAACACTGATCAGCAGCGGTTTGGCTTGTTTCCACTCAGACTGGCTGTTTTTAGAAATGAGTCCTGACATTTGGCTTCTGTTTTAATATGAAGCTTTTTTAGACACTAGGGCAGAGGCGGTCCTGGCTAGTTTTGCGCCCTGGGTGGACCGTTGACTGTTGAGTTAAAATGTGGATTGGCTTTGTAAATGACAAATAATGAAGATAATGTGAATATACTGATTCGAAAAAATTAATGTTCAACATTTTATTTATTGATGTGTTGAGAGATAAATAAAAAGTTAAGTCTTTTTTATTTTCTTTCTTGTGTCCTGAGCTCACCACAATTGCTTTTGCTCTTTAGATTGATAAGAAGGAAACACATTTACAATTCAAGGCTTTTTATAAATATATACAACACATACCTCGTTACAATGCAGGAATTGTTGATGCAAGAGCACTGGACATGTGCTGCAAAACATACAAAAATAAACATGCATACATTTTAAGCATGCATATAATGTAATATGTTAAATTAAATGGTTTTATGGTTCTTGGATGTGCATAAATACTTATTGTTGATACCTATTTAAATGACATTTTCACAAACTTTTGCAGAAGACACAAACTAAAATATCTCTGCAATGGCCAGGAAGTGTAAAGGTGTCAAAGTTTGCTGCGGTTAAACCAACTGAAGTGGTCTGAGCTTCACAAGGAAACACAGGTGGACTAAACTAAGAACTAGTTTGAGAAAAACTCTGATCTAATATTCATATGAAATGTAACTTCTCTCTTTCTGCTGAATTATTATTGAAGCAAAGTAGAAACATTGTCAGACTGGGAGCAGCTGAGTGACAGAGTGTCAGTGCTGGATGTGAGGATGAGGTCCACTTTGATCTGTGTGCTGGGATTATTCTGTAAGTACATTACTGACTTTGTTTGCATGGCACAGATCAAAGAACATGTTCCTGATTAGTCACAATTACAGAGTATCACTGGTTTCATCAGTTTCTCTGAGAGCTTGAACAGAGCTCGCTTATAGTTTTTAACTACAGGGTTATTTTTTAGTCCAGATGTTGGTTGGTGACTTGGCTCAGTTTAGATTGGAGGACTGTTTTTAGAAGCAATTATTTACATAAATACTGTACTGCACCATGCATGTAACATGTTTAAGGTATTATGTATGTGAGTTTTGAATTTCATGGTTTCTTATTTTATTTTAAATATTTCATTTTAAAGTGTTTTTCCTTTTATCTGTTACCTCCCTGCTTCGTACTACAGTTGTTAGGGTGAGTGAACCCAAGGCAGGAACACTGAGGCAGAAGGCTCTGACTGGTTTTGAAAGAGTTTTATTGCAGGGAGGTATCTGGGAGACTGGGGCAGGAGCTGAAACCAGGATCTGAGACTGTGGTGTGAAGCTGGAGTCAAGCAGAGACAAAACTACAGGAACAGAAAAAAAGGATTTATAGGAAAATGCCAATTTCAAGCAAACCAGTATCAGATTTTAAAAGGGCTAGAGCCGTGACTGACTGTGTTAACAGATTTTTATACTTGTCTTCACTCCTGCTATCAAGCACAGACACAAGGAAGGGAGAGAAAGAGAGAGAGGGACTGCAGACTAGGAGGCAGACAGGATAGTATATAAATATGTAGTTTTTAATGCCTTTGTTATGATTTTGACTTTTTCAGTTTGATTTTCTCTGATCAAGTTTCATCTTTTTTTAGCGATGAATACACTCTGCTACGGACAATATGAAGGTGAATATTTTTATATTAAAAATGTATATGAATATTTATCTTATTTTGTCATCCACTGTATTATTCTTAATCTCATCCCATTTATTAGGTTTAAGTTTTATTATGTATATAATTTTACTCCATGTATCAATATAAATACTGAAGTGGCTTCATTACTGCCCAAAAGTAAAACAGCTTTTTTCTCAAAATGCATGTTCATGTAGAGAGGCCACATGTTGACATGAAGCGTTATTATGGATCCCACTTCTTTTCTTGGCAAGACCCTCCTTACTCTGTCTCTGATTGGCTAGTACTTGTTACTTTGGTTGGTTAGATTTAGGTTTGTTGTTGTGGAAACAGAGTTAATTAAAATGAGCTGTCAGTGCTGTAAAATAAATCTAATTCAAATCTCATTATAATTGTTATAGTTTTTTTTGTTTTTTTCTCCCAGCAAATAAACCCAAACTGACAGCAGACAAAACCATCATACCAGTAGGAGGCAGTGTGACACTGACCTGCTCTGTGTACGGTTTTGCTGACTGGGAATACGAATGGTTCAGACAATACGACTGGTTATTGTACAGACAAACCTCTGAGTCTTCTGCACCTCAACTCATAAGTGTTAATGAAGGAGGCATCTACTTCTGCAGAGGAGGAAGAGACTCAATCTTCTACACAGAGGACAGCAACAAAGTTACTATTCAGGAAACTGGTGAGTTAAGTCATTTGTTTTTAATAAAACAACATTTATTCTTTAAATGTAATTCTTAAACAGTGTCTGAAGTGTGGAAGAAAACCATATGTGGTAACAAGAACATGTATTAAATCCTTTATCATGGTAATAATGCAACATTTGATTAATACTTCAGTTTGTATACAGACATAATAAAGGCGTTGAGGGTTCTTCCCTAATGCTGCTCAGTTTAACTTATAAATATCTAGAAAACACATGACTGTTTAATTCAGTATTATTTGTGGACTTTTCCTTGACATTGAATATCATTTAACTCAATGTTTCAGCTGAAATAGTTTTCCTTTGTTTCAATCTAGATTTTAAATCAGTGAGGAGGCTTTTAGATGATTTTATTGAGTATATTTTAAAATGATCAGAGTCAGTGACGGTAGGTCAGATTCTTTACTCCAATGGCTCCCCCGAGTGGTGACTCCTTTCTCAGCATGAGATCAGACACATCATTACATTTACTGACAGTACTGTGATCCTCAGTTTATTACTTTACCAACTTTTCCTCCTGCTACAAATCATCTTTTCATACAGTGAATGTTTACGAAACATGACTGTGAACAGACTGTCCTGGAGTGCAAATAAAAGCTTTTCACAACAAATCTCAACAAAATCTGTTTTTATCATATAAACTTATAAACTTTTAATTGTAATGCTGAATAAAAGGTTCTTATTCTTTTTCATAGAAAGTTTAACATATTATTTCGTAATGTCCAGTAATCTGCCTGCTTGGTAATCTAGACAGCAAAGACACAACTAGAGGAGATTATTAAACTCTTCCCCAAAATGACTAATGTTGAACAGTCAAGTCTCTCTGCTCTGTGAGATAAATGAATCCTGTAAGAGTTTAGGTTTAGGTGTTCTGGAGGACTGTTGTCCTCAGTAAAACCTGTTTATCTTACAAACAGATGTGATTACAAAGGTCTGTTTATACTACTTGATTTTTATGCTTTCAATGTTGCCTTGTTTTTTTCTCTCTTAATGTTATATTTCTAGTTGTGTCCTAACTGTGTATTTCTGGTTTGAACAGTTTCCAACAAGGCTGTTGTGACTCTGCAACCCAACTGGTCTCTGATATACAGTGGTGAGACAATCACTGTCAGATGTGAGATAGAGGGAGGTGGAAACACTGGATGGGAATATGAATGGAGAGAAAACGATGTGGTCTCACCTCAGAAAGACAAAGAATTCAGAATCAGTGCTTCTTCATCCAGTAATATAAACTTCATGTGTAAGGGTAGAAGAGATTTATATTCCTCGACAGAGTGGAGTGAAGCCGTCACACTGAGATCATGTAAGTCAAATATGTTCGTATCATATTCATGTTTTTCTGTTTCAATCTATCTCGATAAGGTAACAGTAAATATTTTCTCCTTCCTATAATAACGTAGCTTCCTGAGCAGCAAGAGACTCAAATTCTGTTTTAGTTTGAGGACAGAATAACTTAAGAAGAGACAACATACAGTGTACTTTTGGGTTATAATGATTCACATGGAAATGTGCAGAAAACAACATAAAATATAAAATATCAGCTGTCTGCCAACAGGAGAATAATAAATGGCAGTGAATCATGTGTTGAATGACCACATGTCACATGCTCTGTTTGTAACTTCTATATTCCACATGATCATCACAACTATTCTAAATAATAAATAATTAAACTAAACAAAAAACAGTCAAAGACCAAGAAGAGTCACATGTTGCTCTGTTTGTAACTTCTATATGATGGTTTTGGGTAAATGACTTAATTTATGTTCAGATTTTTTCTAAGTGAAATTTCATCTCATTTGATACTATTTTTTTTTTTGGTGGTGTTTCTTCTCTGAACTGAACAGTGAATAAAGCCAAGTCGAAACTGACACCAGACAGATCCATCATACCAGTAGGAGGCAGTGTGACACTGACCTGCTCTGTGGACTCCTCTGCTGACTGGAAATACTACTGGTCTAGACGTGACTCAGGTTCTTCTGCTCTTCAGTCCATAACAAATGTTAAACCAGTTCACAAGGTCTCAGAAGGAGGCATCTATCAGTGCGGAGCAGGAAGAGGAAACCCAGAGATCTTCACAGAGTTCAGCAGAACAGTCACTGTTTGGAAAACTGGTGAGTTTAATAATTTGTTGTGGAATAATAAAACATGTATTATTTAAATATATTATCAGTAGTATAAAAAGAGTAATTTTGACATTGAGAGGAGGATTAAGGAGAATGTTAATGAAAAAGTGAGTATATGTTAGTAGCTCTTGATCCTCTGATGACGGCCTGTTCAGGTTGTGTAAAGATGTGAAACAAGAGTGGAAGCTTCCACAACACATTTGTCCTGTTTAAGTATTTGTGTATTTCTGCTGAGGAGCTGCTGTCCTGTTTCAGTCCAGACTTTAAATTAGACTTTTAAAGTTTTTATATAATTGTCCTTTAATCCCACTTCTATATTTAATATCTTTAGTTTGAAAGACTGTCTCTTATTTATTGCATTTTTTCTTCTGGTAATAAAAAATGGCAATTTTGCTCTTTTTAATTAAAATGTTTGCCTCTGATGTGTATTTGTCACTTTTCACTGTTTTTTCTGATGTTTTTAGGATTTTTTTGGCAAATAAGATGCTTGACATGTTTTCACATTTCTGTCTTCAAACTGCTTTTGTTATTACAAAAATCAAATTTTGTATGTGTGTGTGTGTGTGTGTGTGTGTGTGTGTGTGTGTGTGTGTGTGTGTGTGTAGTCCCAAATAAGGCAGTTGTGACTCTGCAACCCAACTGGTCTCAGATATACAGCGGAGAGACAGTCACCATCAGATGTGAGATCCAGGGAGGTGGAGACACTAAGTGGATGTATGAATGGACACCAGCCAACTTAAACACATCTCCAACACTCAGTGAACACAAGATTAGCAGCACTGATTACTACAGTAGAGGATACAGTTGTAGAGGACTGAAGGACTCATATTCCTCTACAGAGTGGAGTAATGTCTTCAGACTGACAGTATCATGTAAGTTGGATATCTGTCATCCATAACGAACATGTTATGTTTTATATTGTTTTCATCTGTTTAGTTCATCAATACCATGTGATATCACTTGCTGATCTACTTAATAACTCAATATATTTATTTACTTTAATTTTCATTGGACCTTAAAGGACCTGAGAACGATTGTAACAGCAGGAGCAACACAGGTTTCATATTTAGTCAGATCAACAACAAAAAAAACAAATGAACAGAGTAGAATATGTCTTAAAGGTTAATCTGTTAGTTTAATAGTGTTACATGTCGGCCTGGAGGCAGCTATTACTTTACTCTTAATTAAGTAACAACTATTTATTTTACTTTTCAATGACCTGTAGCATTTGAAATATGACCTGGAGGCAGCTATTCTGGCTTTTGAGCCATTTCAAGAATGATTTTACTATAGTACTTGTACTCTTAACAATATAATTAAGTACATTTTCCTCCAAGATCAAAGAAAATATAAAATAATGACTCACGGTGCAGATAATAATGATTAAATGAATGTTCTCATTTTCATCAAGTTTATTTAAATTGGACTATATCACAGGACAATAATGACCTTTTAATGTCTTTGTTCTAAACTGAACAGCAAATAAACCAAAGGCCAAACTGAGAGCTGACAACAGAGATATTCCAGTAGGGGGCAGTGTGACCCTGACCTGCTCTGTGGACTCATCATCATCTGGTTGGAAATACTACTGGTACAGAGGAGAGAAAACCTCTGAACCCCTGACCACACAAGATGCTGTTTTCCAATCAAATGGACAAATCAGCGTCTCACAGGGAGGATCCTACTGGTGCAGAGGAGGGAGAGGAGACCCAGTTTACCTCACAGAGTACAGTGATTCAATCAGGATCAACAATATTGGTGAGTTTGACAATGAGATTTGTTACACAGTTTAGAAAAAAACTGATTTAGTCTAAAAACATTTTGACTGTAAATGATTCCAACTTTTGTCATTCTCGTATCCTCATTGGTAATTCTTAACCATGAACAGTCCCAAATAAGGCTGTTGTGACTCTGCAACCCAACTGGACTGAGATATACAGAGGAGAGACGATCATGCTGAGATGTGAGATCCACGACGGAGACAAAGAGTGGGAGTATGAATGGAAGAGTCCCCGTTACACATCTACAAATAACAATGAATACAGGATTAGCTATGCTTCTTCATACCACAGTGGAAACTACAAGTGTAGAGGCAGAATGAAAAATGCAGAACATATTTCAACAGAGTGGAGTGCTAACATCACATTGACAGTATCTGATAGTAAGTCTGATCTTATTTAATTTTACACTGAAAATATTAAATAGTCTATTAAATAAATTTTTGTTACAAATTTAGATATAAAAAATATTAGATAGACTAAAGTTTTAATATGTTTTCATTCTGAGAAAAATCACTTTCCAACAGATGAACCAGCATCTGTCCTCACTGTGTCTCCATTATGGCTGAGTCCTGGAGACTCAGTAACTCTGAGCTGTGAGGTTGAACATCCATCTGCAGGATGGAGGTTTTACTGGTATAAGACTGTTCCCAAACTATCAGAGTATTCCTACATCAATGAGCTGCTACCTGGTAGCATCAATGGGACTGAACAGGATTCCTACATCATTCATGGACCGACACACACAGCAGGATATATGTGTAGAGCTGGAAGAGGAGACCCAGTGTATTACACTCAATACAGCAAACCTGGGTTTGTTTGGTCTGGAGGTGAGTTTGTTTGTTTTAGTCTCTTTCTGTCAAGAAGCAGTTGTGATGTCATTATCTGGGTATTGATTGTGGTGAACCTTTGACCTTTCTTCTTCCTTACAAACTGGACTGAGCTGGATTTACTTCTTTATATCTTCAGTTTATCTGAAATCATTAAAGCACCAAAAACACTGAGATATTAGTATTTTACTTGTTATTGAAACTGAGAGAGATTTTATCTGTTCATCAGGTAACTTACAGATAAACACAAGAGTCAAAATATAGGAATGAAAAACCAGGTAAAACATCCATAAAACAGCTGAAACCTCTCTGTAGCACACTTCACGTCTCCACTGTCAGTCCATATGCTCTGTATGTTCTTAACACTCAGTTTTACCTAAACACAGCACCTGATGCACCGATTATATGATTCAGATGTTTTTATTATCAACAATAAATAGAATTAAAATACAACAAGATAAATATTTGCTGATCTTTTTAAATGTAATATCTCTGTTCTTGGTTTTTCATTACATGTTTTCAGATGTTCATTCAGCAGTGACTCTCAAAGTGAGTCCTGACAGAGTGCAGCACTTCACCTCTGACTCTGTCTCACTGAGCTGTGAAGGAAACTTTACTAAGTGGAGAGTGAGGAGGTTTCCTGTGGGCTACTCATACTGTTATTACTGGAGGTCCATGACTGGATCCACATGCAACATCAGCAGTTCAAAGCAGAGTGATGCAGTGTACTGGTGTGAGTCTGGATCAGGAGAGTTCAGCAATGCCGTCAACATCACTATACAGAGTATGTTTTCATTACATACATTTTATTTTCATCTTGTATTTAAATTATTATCAACATGGTGTCACTAACTACACTTCCTGTGTAGACAAACAAGTTATATACCTAACCTTTTCATAGAATAATTATATGATCTAGTTTCTTTCAACAAAGAACTAAAAAGCTCATTGAATTATTATTAATGCAAAAGGATAAAACTTTACAAAATTATACCAAAAACTCTCCTGTGGCCCAAATGACAGATTCTTTATATTTATTAAATCAAATGGAAATTAATATTTTATAGATTCAGTATATTTGGTCCACAGCTTTTTTGGTGAACAACAAGACCTTTCCTTCTTTCTTTCCTTTCTTTTTTTCTTTCTTTCTTTCTTTCTTAACCCCTAACCCTAACCCTTTCTTTCTTTATTCTTGATGATAAAATTAAAATGCTGATTTAGTTAGGTGTTTTTGTGACAGTAGCCATCCACTG